>NC_081180.1:122472538-122772538 GCF_029867415.1 Vicia villosa | reverse complement strand
TGAGAAGTATGATGGGTCAAACAGCTTTGTTGCATTGTTAAATATTCTTCATGATCATGGTCATGTATATTTAGGATTAGATTTGGCCTCTTAAATAAATGTTTGGTTATCTCATTACCTATTTTTTTAATCTGAGTTTAATACGAATAATTCTCCACATGGTTATAACTTATAAGTTATGGCTACTGAACATCTACAAGAGAGTTTAAATTTTATGCGAAGCTTTTATATAACGTAAGAAAATTCATTAGTCTAGAACAAAACTATACTGCGAGGGAAAATCTTCCTTCTGGAGTTTTTAATAAAGAAAACATAAAACATTTACAAGACTGGGAAGAACATACACAGAAACTTTCATAGCGTTGCAGTCCTCGAACATTTACAAAAAATGTTGTAGTATTTCCCCTGTCTTTTCAGCATGTTAGTATGTGATTCAATTAAATATGTAACTGAGATATCTGAAAAGGAGACAGTTGTTACTTTCTTGTTGGGGAGGGCATTGTTGTGGTGAAGTGACAATTATTATGTCATTTTAAGAACTGCATTGCATGCACATACATCTAAATGGTGGTAAAGTTGTTGCTGATGGTTAAAGCATTTGATATATTGACCTATAGATGGCCTTTTATCCTTGGTGCTGTTATGGACTTCAAAATATTTTGTTGGCTTATGAAGTTTACTAATCATTTGATTTTTTGATGTGCTTTTCATAGGGATCGTGACTATGACAGAGAATATGATAGAGATTATGACAGAGAGCGTGGTCGTGGCCGAGATAGAGACAGAGATAGGGAAAAGGAAAGGGACAGAGATAGGGAGAGGGACAGAGACCGATATCGTGTGAGGGAAGAAAAGGATTATGGTCGTGAGAGAGAGGGCAGGGAGCGAGAGAGGAGAGACAGAGATCGCGACCGTGGTAGGAGGAGGAGCTACTCAAGGAGTCGAAGTAGAAGCAGGGATCGCAAGGAACATGATGGTGGGGACTACAGGAAGAGACATGCTCGTAGTAGCGTTAGTCCTAGAAGGCATGGAGATGGAGCTGAAGATGGGGAGCCAAAGAGGAAGAAGGAGAAGAAAGAAAAGAAGGAAAAGAAGGATGACGGAACTGACCATCCAGATCCAGAGATTGCCGAAGCAAACAGGATACGAGCTTCACTGGGTTTGAAACCACTGAGGATGTGATCTGAATGGTATGGCATAAATTTGAACTGGGTTTTAAATGAAGAATCAATAGCATGTTACATTGTGATTTGTGACAGTGACACTTGATGCTGCTTTCTGTTCCCGTACCATGTACTTCCCTGAGTGGCAATTATCAACTCAATAGGAATAGTTTTTCAGACAAGTATGTATTCATGTAGCTGCACCGGTATGAGCTAGGATGTCCATAGCTTTTGTTTTGTTTGCCTTTTTCTCATTACTATACATGAATCCGAACAGGCAAGTGTTATGTTCAATTCATGTAATGCTGGAGTCTATTAGTGTTTGATGAATGGAAAAAATCAATGTGATTTCTCTTGTAATAGGCATGGTGAAATTATACAAATCTTTTCTTCAGAATACAAAATAGAAAATTTCAGAATTTAAAAGAATAGAAAAAAATGTGATGATGATTAAGCAACACTACCTAGTTGCAAAGTTCAAAATGGAACCTATGCAAAAACTAAAAGATATGTAATATTCATATTTAAAAGGATTGGCAGTATGGCACCATGGATTTGTCAGGAAGTAATTTTTGGCAAGAGAAACCTGTCTTCATCATAACTCAGGTACCGCGGGCTAGGAGAAAACAAGGGTCTGCATCTTCGTCCCATGAGAATCCTTTTTTTGCACAGTTCTCTCTCATTATCCTCATCATCACTTTCACGTTTAAATTGCTTTGTCACTTTCTTTTTCCCAGGAGACCTAATCATCTTCAACTTGAGGCCAATGACCACAAGTTTGGAGGGAATCTTGACCAAATTCCACGAACTAATCTTCCTCCTAACTTGTCCAAACCGGGCTACCACACAATACAAATTGTTTTTACCAGTCCTCCATTTTGATGCAATGAAACTATTCAACTCTTTTCTCTTCTCTAAAAACCCCAATAAAAATTTCAGAAGCTGCTTGTCCATTCTGCTCTGCTTTCCTTCACCTCTTTGACCGTTCTCCAATGCCTGCTCAAGTAAAAGAAGCTGATATAATGCAGTTACATCCGGTTTTGGTTCAAACTCATTTGGCATTGCCATTGCAGTGATATCATGCCTCTCTTTCCCATTTTTCTTCTCTTTAATTGGACATTTGGGAAGTGAAAATCTCTTGTTTCCAAGGAAACTAGAGAAGACTGAACCAAGTGATGATGTCCTTGGCTTAGCCATTATGCTCACATTTTCTATGTCACTAGCAATGGCTTTGTCTTTGAAGTAGAAGTGAAAGTTTTTCTGCATGGTTGTTGGCACCGGTGAGTTGGGGACCTTAATCCTCAACTTTGGATGATCATTCATGGTAACTATGGCTAGAACAGAAGAGAAGACGTACGAGGTAGCAGTTAATCTGTTATTATGATAAAGAAGGACAATTTGTAGCAGAATATGGGGGAAGTGGGGTACAAAATTTAACTTCCAACATAGGAGTGGGGACGTGGACGTGAAGCGAAAAACATAGGCTCTATTATGTAATTTAAAGATAGTAATGCTAGAATTATATTTTTAAGTTAGTAAGTCACTCTAAAAAATATTCTTACCATCTCTTCTCTTATTATATCCATGTAAACTTAAATTACAAAACTCATAATTTTTCCTTTTTCTTTTGTAAATTAATCTATCTACCTATTAGCTATGTCTATATATCTAGATAAACTAAACTTATGTGATTTTTAAGTTAAAATTATACCTATGTGTGACTCTAAAAAAACTTATTATCATCTCCTATAGTAAGCTAGAATTATGCTTGTGTCATCCTAAAAATAAATTACTATCTCTTATAACTTTTCATCTCGTCTTATTATATCTTATACTACAACTAATTACGTTTAAGTTACAAATTTCATAATCATTCTTTTTTGAGTTAATTAATAAAAATAAATATATAAGTGTAGTACAATAATAATACGGTATTCAACTTTTTGTATTATATAATACTCTATAGTGTACGCTTCACCACATGTTACAAGTTCAATTTTTGTATACTCATTTCTTAATTTGAAAAAATTATGTAGCTCTTTTTAATATATTTTGTAAACGTGTAATATCATATAAAAATATAAAATAAGAAATATGATTATAGCATATCTAAAGTTAAGGAGTCATGTTTAAGATTTACAATGGTTTGGTTACATAATTTATAGCATAATGCTAGGCGTCTGATAAGTCTTGGATAAAACCAGAACGAAATAGAAGAATTACTGTTTGTGAGATATTGGATCGAACTCTAGTATAGTTGAAGGGTAGCTTCTTGGTTCGACAGTTCGACAGGGTTAAGCATGACGTCGAAGGTTGCTCACATGCTGGTGTCGAAGTGTGCATGTTGTAGTCGAAGATGGGTCGAGCATGCAGGTGTCGAAGATGCTAGGGTTGTTAGCATGTTAAATTAGGTTTTAGTGTTTAAACCCTAATTTGTTAAGTTAGCTTGTTTATTAAGTTGGCTTGTGTAATGGGCCTTGCTGAAAAAGCCCATTAGTTAGTATGTTAGGTTTTATTATAAATAACATACTAGTCTCTCATCATTGCTAAGCTGTAAATCCTAATTTAGGGTGAGAGAGGTTATTTGTTATTCTTGTAAACTTGTAATCTTGTTTTAAGAGAAAGTAAAAGAATAGCAGTTATAACCAATTCTTGTGTTCTTCTTCTTCCTTGTTCTTTTCTTCCCTAATTCCTATTATACTTTGTTTTTGACATCGTTTTTGACAACAAATTGGTGCGGTGAGCGTGGATAAGATGCCTTCAACAAAGTATGAGATTGAAAAGTTCACCAGAGTGAATGATTTCGGTCTGTGGCGCTTGAAGATGAAAGCCCTACTGGTTCAGCAGGATTGTTTGGAAGCGTTGAAGGGAGAGGCAGCCATGAATGTTGCATTAACGGCAGCGGAGAAGACGAATATGATCGAGAAAGCACACAACGCAATTTTGTTGAGCCTTGGTGATAAGGTTCTTTGGCAGGTATCAAAGGAGACGACGACATCATGGTTATGGGTGAAACTTGAAAGTTTGTACATGACTAAATCGCTGGTAAATCGACTCTACCTAAAGCAAGCTTTGTATTCATTCAAGATGATTGAAGACAAAGTGTTGGCTGAGCAGTTGGATATGTTCAACAAGCTGATTCTTGATCTTGAAAATATTGATGTGAAGATCGATGATGAAGATCAAGCGCTGTTACTATTGTGTTCTTTGCCTCGATCACATGCTCACTTCAAAGAAACTCTCTTGTATGGAAGGGAGTCCCTGACGCTTGAAGAAGTTCAATCAGCCTTGTATTCAAAGGACCTGAACGAACGAAAGGAGCATAAACCTTCGACTGTTGGCGAAGGTTTGGCCGCCAAAGGAAAACTCTTACGAAAGGATGGTAAGTTTGACAAGAAGAAGGGCAAAAGCCAGTCGAAGTCTTACAGTGGCGAAGCATCTGGAATTCGATGCTATCATTGTAAGAAGGAGGGTCACACAAGAAAGGAGTGCCCTGAACGCCTGAAAGATCATGGAGGTAAGGATAATGGCAATGCAGCCATTGTTCAAGATGATTTCGAATCATCTGATGTTCTTGTGGTTTCAAGCAGTGACTCGAGAAGAGAGTGGATTATGGATTCAGGTTGCACTTGGCACATGACTCCAAACAAAGACTTGTTCGAGGAATTATGTGATCAAGATGGTGGATCAGTATTGCTGGGAAACAACAAGGCTTGCAAGATTGCAGGTGTTGGATCTGTGAGGTTCAAACTTCATGATGAGTCAATAAGGTTGTTGACTGAAGTCAGGTATGTTCCTGATTTGAAGAGAAATCTACTTTCTCTTGGTGAATTCGACAAGAAAGAATATGTTTTCCAAGGAGAGAAGAGTATCCTAAGAGTCATGAAGGGTTCGAAGGAAGTCTTGAGAGGCGTGAAGAAACAAGGCTTGTATACCCTTGAGGCTGAAGTTGTAAGTGGTTCGACAAATGTTGCATCCACGAAACCTTTGTCGAAGACAGAAATCTGGCACATGAGATTGGGCCATGTCAGTGAAAGGGGTCTGGTCGAATTAGGGAAACAAAATCTGCTTGGTGGAGACAAAGTCGAAAAGCTGAAGTTTTGTGAACCCTGTGTACTTGGAAAATCTTGCAAAGTGAAGTTCAACAAAGGCAAACAAAGAACACATGGATCCCTTGACTACATCCATGCTGATCTTTGGGGGCCTGCAAGGTGTGCATCACATTCTGGGGCGAGGTATTTTCTATCCATAGTAGATGATTATTCCAGAAAATTATGGGTATTCATCCAGAAGACTAAGGATGAAAATTTTGAGAATTTTAAAAGTTGGAAGACTCTGGTTGAAAATCAGACTGGCAGAAAGGTCAAGAGGTTGAGAACCGACAATGGCCTTGAATTTTGCAATGAGGCATTCGAAAGCTTTTGTGCTGCCTCTGGTATTGCAAGGCACAGAACTACTGCAGGCACTCCACAGCAAAATGGTTTAGCTGAAAGGTTTAATCGAACTATTTTGGAGAGAGTCAGATGCATGTTGACTAGTGCTGGACTAAAGAAGGTGTTCTGGGCTGAGGCTGTTTCGACAGCAACATATCTGATAAACAAATGTCCTTCGACAGCGTTAGATATGAAGACACCTGAAGAAGTTTGGTCGAGACATCCACCAAATCTCGACAAACTGAGAGTATTTGGCTGCGTAGCCTATGCTCACATTAGGTAAGACAAGGTCGAACCTAGAGCTCTGAAATGCATGTTCATGGGATACCCTGAAGGAGTCAAAGCTTATAGGCTATGGTGCCTAGAGCCAGGTCACAGGAGGTGTATCACCAGTCGAGATGTAGTTTTCAATGAAGCTGAAATGGCTTTTAAGAAAACTGATGATGTTGGTCGAAGTACAGAAACATTTGACGAAGAGGTGGAACAGGTAGAGATTCCTGTTGAGGTGGAGCATGTTGATGCTGAAGTGCATATCCCAGATGAAGTCGAAGAAGAAGCAGAAGATGCTGAGGAAGTTGAGGAAACTGACGATGACTACCTATTGTCGAGAGATAGGTCGAGAAGAGTCATCAAGGCACCTCAGAGACTTGGGTATGCAGATCTTATAGCTTATGCCTTAATCTCTGCAAGTGAGGTTCTAGACGAAGAACCTAGAGACTACAAGGAAGTTATGAGGAGTCGAAATAAGACTGAATGGCTGAAGGCCATGGATGATAAGATGAAACCTCTTCATGATAATCATACTTGGGAACTGATCAAGAAACCTGCTGGGGTAAGGCTAGTCAGCTGTAAATGGATTTTCAAAGTTAAGGAAGGAATTGAAGGAGTGACGTCGAAAAGATATAAGGCAAGGTTAGTTGCAAGGGGTTTCACTCAGAAAGAAGGCGTCGACTTCAATGATGTGTTTTCTCCTGTTGTGAAGCATAGGTCCATTCGAATGTTGCTTGCCATGGTGGCACAGTTCGATCTTGAACTGGAACAGATGGATGTGAAGATTGCGTTCTTGTATGGTGATCTAGATGAAACGATCCTGATGAGGCAACCTGAAGGGTATGTCGAAAAGGGGAAGGAAGATTATGTGTGCAAGTTAAAGAGATCTTTGTATGGGCTGAAACAATCTCCTCGACAGTGGAATAGGAGATTCGACAATTTCATGGCACGCATAAGTTTCATTAGAAGTCAGTTCGACCACTGCGTTTACTTTAGATTTCGACCTGGTAATTCATTTGTTATTTTGTTGCTTTATGTGGATGATATTCTCATAGCAAGCAACAATGTTGAAGATGTGACGAGGGTGAAGGCTGAACTCAATAAGGAGTTCGATATGAAGGATCTGGGAGCTGCTTCCAGGATTCTTGGAATTGACATTCGAAGAGATAGAAAGAAGTCGAAATTATGCTTATCTCAAGAGGCATATCTACGGAAGATTCTCGAAAAATTTGGTATGTCGAATTCGAAGCCAGTTGTGACTCCAACAAACCCTCAATTCAAGCTGAGTATTGATCAGTGTCCCAATACTGATGTCGAAAGAGCCTATATGAATAGCATCCCATATGCTAATATAGTTGGTTCTTTGATGTATGCTATGGTCTGTACTAGACCCGACATAGCATATGCAGTAAGTCTTGTAAGCAGGTACATGGCGAACCCTGGAAAGGCTCACTGGCAAGCATTGAAGTGGATTTTAAGGTACATAAATGGGTCTCTAAATAGAGTC
This sequence comes from Vicia villosa, assembly GCF_029867415.1. Taxonomy (NCBI): domain Eukaryota; kingdom Viridiplantae; phylum Streptophyta; class Magnoliopsida; order Fabales; family Fabaceae; genus Vicia; species Vicia villosa. The sequence goes on along the minus strand of NC_081180.1, from coordinate 122,765,165 downwards.
CTAATTTATGATGGAGCCTTGGGTGAAGATAGTAAAGCAGTAATAGGAGGATATGTCGACTCTGATTATGCAGGTTGTATGGATTCTAGAAAATCTATTTCTAGATATGTTTTCACTATGTTTGGCACTGCAATTAGTTGGAAAGCAACACTTCAGAAGGTTGTTGCTCTATCAACCATTGAAGCGGAGTATATTGCCCTAACTAAAGCTGTGAAAGAAGCATTGTGGCTTGAAGGTTTTGCGAAGGAGCTGAAACTTCAAGGTCGAGGTATCACTGTTAAATGTGATAGTCAAAGTGCAATACACCTGTCGAAGAATTCAGCCTATCATGAGCGAACATAGCACATTGATGTGAGGCTGCATTTCGTCAGAGGAGTAATCGAGCGTGGAGAAGTCCAAGTGCTGAAGGTTTCGACTGAAGACAATGCTACTGATATGACCACCAAGACATTGCCGAGTTGCAAGTTTTTCCACTGTATGCAGTTGATAAAGCTGCATGAAGAAAGCTAGTTTGTTCCCTTGACGTTGTAGAGTTAGGTCCAAGGTGGAGATTTGTGAGATATTGGATCGAACTCTAGTATAGTCGAAGGGTAGCTTCTTGGTTCAACAGTTCGACAGGGTTAAGCATGACGTCGAAGGTTGCTCACATGCTGGTGTCGAAGTGTGCATGCTGTAGTCGAAGATGGGTCGAGCATGCAGGTGTCGAAGATGCTAGGGTTGTTAGCATGTTAAATTAGGTTTTAGTGTTTAAACCCTAATTTGTTAAGTTAGCTTGTTTATTAAGTTGGCTTGTGTAATGGGCCTTGCTGAAAAAGCCCATTAGTTAGTATGTTAGGTTTTATTATAAATAGCATACTAGTCTCTCATCATTGCTAAGCTGTAAATCCTAATTTAGGGTGAGAGAGGTTATTTGTTATTCTTGTAAACTTGTAATCTTGTTTTAAGAGAAAGTAAAAGAATAGAAGTTATAACCAATTCTTGTGTTCTTCTTCTTCCTTGTTCTTTTCTTCCCTAATTCCTATTATACTTTGTTTTTGACATCGTTTTTCACAACACTGTTGTTAATATTCTTTGAAGGGTTCGATTGAGTTAGATGCGAAACTTCAAAGATCGGGAGAAGATGTTATCAAAATGTTGTATCGTCCTCAACTACCCGTCCTAAACATTGTATTGAAACTTTACCTCAAATTGTTCCATCTCTCATTTCAATAGTAATTCTCCTCATTTCAACAGTAAAGTTTCATAGATAGCAAACGGCTGAATATTCAATACAATGTATTTATAATATTCAGGATAAACAATTTAACCATTTTTATATATTTTTTTACTCTACCCTCTCGGTTGTTTTAAAAACCGAGATGATAGTTAAGTGTCTTTTCCACTGTTTTCAATCAACGACCTTAAAAAAATCTTTGTCGTCCATTTAAAGGTTATCAGCGCTCAAGAATCCACCATTAGTGATCCGCGTGAAACTTAAGGGACTTCTATTATATAAGTTCTCTTACGATATTGGAAATCTAAATGAAACATATGAAGCACTTGAAACCTAAGGAAATTAGGAAAATTTCTCTATGATGGATTGCAAGAGCAGAAAATCATCCAGGTTCAAGGTTTGTTTTATTAAATTTTGATTTGTACCGAAAATATTTTTGATTATTGATATTAATTATCTTACCCTTTTTTCACCAGAAACAAGTACATGCAAGATCCGTAGAGAATATCCTTTAATAACCCTTTTTGTTTTGTTTTGTTTTGAGAAAAGAGTTTCCTAATATTTGATCTTGCCCAGAATATCAAGGAATTAAAGATCCAACATATGATCTTCATGGACAATTAATGTAATATTCTGGATAAACACTGTAACGAGTTTTATTTAAAAAATGTAATATTCTGGTAAGCACTGTAACATGATTTATTTATAAAAAAATTAAGGATCCCTCGGTTTTTATGATAAACCGAGATAAAAAAGGTGCTAGTTTTTGTAAAGAATAAAAGTGCAGAAACTGTGTTTCAAACCCATGCGATAATAAACCTTTACCTAGATGTTTTAATCACCGAGGTGTTAAGGCTTTAATTTTTATGACAACCTTATTTACCTCGCTTCTATTGTCGAGGTAAAACGCATTTCACGTCCGACGTTAGAAGCGTTATTTATAGTAGTGGCTGTTCCCGACTGTCTTGCCTCAGCTCATCAGAATTAACCTAGAAACATGCAACAAATACCTCAGATCTACAAAAGAGAGCATCTATTGTGCTCCATGCAAGTTACTATTAAAACATATAAAATGCAATAAGATAACTACCGAATGATAAATCAACTAGCTAAAAACAACGATTAGGATATGTAATAACTCACAAAATATGGATTATCAGTCATGGTATGCATTTTCTGCTGCAATTGCAACTTGTTGAATTTTCTCTCTACAAACCACATCTTCATGACCCGTCTCGTTGCACTTTGCATTAGTCCTTATCCAATATTTAAATGGTAGAGAACCTATTTTTCCACAGTGTTGACAAGATGGGTAACTTTTCTTTTTACCCTTTCCTTTGTCGTAACTATTTGCAGCATTTTCACTACTTGCTGGATGGTTCTTCATAGAATTTGATTGGTGGCTCTTGGATGGTAAAACACCTTCAACCATAGGATATTGCCTCATGAGCTTTCTTTTATTTTGGGCTTGCAAGACATGTATGGCCATGGCTTATACTAAAGCGATCTTACAAAATATCCTTCGTGTTCTCTAAAGAGGCTAGAGATGTCTCATATCTTTCTAGCACTAAATCACAAAAAAATCTATAATTATGGAATCAACAAAGTTAGTACCGAGTAATCTAACTTTATTTGCAATGGAAACGAATTTGTCTGAGTAATTTTTTATCGTCTCAGACACTTTCATTCTTTGGAGTTCAAATTCTCCCATAAAATTCAGAATTTGCATGCTTAAAATTCTTTCATCTCCTGCATATTCTTCTTTCAAATAATCTCACATAACTTTTGGTGTTTTGATGGTCATGATTCTAGTGAAAACTGATTCTAAAACACTAGAAAAAGACATGATCTTGCCTTTGTCTTCTTGTTTTCTTTTCTTCTTGTGATATTTTATCTGAGCCATAGTAGGAATATTCGACACTAAAAACACTTCATAGCCCTCTTCTATAACTTCCCAAAGGTCTAACACTTCAAGGTAAGACTCCATTCTTACTGTCCAAGATATTGTCCCCATCAAAAAGTTTTGCTTCAACTTTTAAAAAACTTGACTCTATATTCATTTGATATGTCCCTCAAGAAAAGAGCTCTGTCTGATATTAATTGTAGGTTTTTGTTTTGAGTAAGAAAAGTAAAATGATATAGAAGGAGCTTGCCGAAAGTATTGATGCAAAGCTTACTTATAATGTTTAAATACAAGAAAAATTAATAATTAAAGAATAAATAGTACTCAATAATTCTAGCAACCACTAAGTGGAAAATAAATAAAAAATTAACTAGTAAGTTGAAAAATAAGAATTTAATTTATTCATTAACAATAAATTAATATATATTCTTCCTTAACTTATTCAAACTAAAAAAATACAATATCAACAAATCCCCCAATGTATATTGTACATTCTAATTGTATTGTTAGCCATAAAATTATGTTGTTTGGTTGTTGTCTTTTGTGTTACATTTTCTGACTCTATGAACCACAACTTTTATTTCACAACTAGATATTACAATATTTAAATTTTCATTCACCCCTAAATTGTAAACCCTAATCCCTAATTTAAATTCATGAATTCAAATGATTATTTTTTAATGAAGACATTGCTGCAAAAAATTATATACTCTTTTGAAGTTTTTGTATTTAAAATTTTAAACTTAAGCGATGTGATTATTTTAAAATGAACGGAGCAGAATAACCAGAGTAAAGTGAAATAAATATCTCTTATTAATGTTGTTTGGATATTTTACGATAGAATCAAACAAAATTTATATTTCGCAAGGTACACAAATGAAGATAGTTGATAGAATTAAATGAAATATATTTCATCATTTTCCACTTTGTTTCATTCTCTTTTTCCCAATCTAGAACACAATCTTATTATATTCTGCTTCTTTCTTTCATATTCCATCTATCTAAATATAACTTAAATAATAAAGAAACAAAAGAATGAACCTAACATATATATATATATATATATATATATATATATATATATATATATATATATATATATATATATATATATATATATATATATATATATATATATATATATATATATATATATATATATATATATATATATATATATATATATATATATATATGGACCAAATTATGGTCGGTTAAGTTTTGAAAGAATAGCTTATGTTTGGACAATCAGCTTAACATTTGTCAAGAAGTAATTTCTGGTAAGAGAAGCCTATCTTTATTATAGCTCAAGTAGCGTGGGCTAGGAGAAAACAGAGGCCTGCATCTTCGTCCCATCAGAATCCTTTTTTTGCACAGTTCTCTCTCATTATCCTCATCACCACTTTCATGCATAAATTGCGTTGTAACTTTCTTTTTTCCAAGAGACCTTATCTTCTTCATCTTGAGACCAATGACCACAAATTTAGAGGGAATCTTGACCAAGTGCCACGAACTAATCTTCTCCCTACTAGCCCTCCATTTGGCTGTAACGAAACTATTCCACTCTTTCTTCTTCTCTAGAAAACTGGTTAAAATTTTCAGACGCTGCTTAACCATTCTACTTTTCTTTTCATTGCCTCTTTGATCGTTTTCAAAAGCTTGCTCAAGTGCAAGAAGATGAGACAATGCAGCTACAACTGGTTTTGGTTCAGACTCATTCGGCCTTGTCTTAGCTCTTATGTCCTTGTCTTTGCAGTGGAAGTGAAACATTCTATGCATCGTTATGGTTGTGGCAATCTTGTCTTTCATACAAGGTAGAAGTTTTCTGATATTATGATTGAGGGAACAATTTGGAGTACAAAACGTAACTTGTATATAGGAGTGGAGAAGTGGACGTGTGTTGCGAAAGACATAGATTTTACCCGTGCGTGTGCTATGTAATGGCATGTTTTAGAATTACTGTTGATGAATTGCATAGCATGTGCTATTAAATTCTTATTTATTCAAAATTACATAAAATTAATAGACGTGTATATGTGTCATACCCATGCATGCTAGTTTTGATTTGCTTCATATAAACATTTGGGTCCTTTTTTATTTCTCCACTACATGGTCATAGGCTTCTTCGCAACCCTAACGAAATTTCATAAATGCTCTTAGAAAATAGTTTTTTCAGAGATGCATATCCGAAATAGTACAATTTTTAGTCTTAGAATTTTTAGGACATCAATATCCGAAAAAACTCAATAATTATTAAAAAATTAAAATCAAAGTGAATCAATAAAATTAATTGTATTAATTAAAATATAGGCTTAATTGCAGTTTTGGTCCCCTATTATTCTTTTTTTTGAGTTTTGGTCCCCCTATTTTAGAATCCGGAATTTTAGTCCCTATATTTTAGTTTTTTGAGGATTTTGGTCCCCCTGCAAATTCGAAGGCAATTTTAAATGAAATGATGCTCACATTAATGACGTGTCAATGTCAATTCAGCAGTGATATGTTCAAAAAAACTATTTTTATTTAAGATTTATGTTAAACATGTCATCAATGTGAGGTTTATTTCATTAAAAATTGCCTTCGGATTTGCAGGGGGACCAAAATCCTCTAAAAACTAAAATAGAGGGACTAAAATTCCGAATTTTAAAATAGGGGGACCAAAACTCATAAAAAAGAATAATAGGGGGACCAAAACTGCAATTAAGCCTAAAATATATTATTAAATATATATCATTATAATAAAGATATAATAATAATATTTGCCTAATAAATATTTAAATCAACACCTTCTTTTTATATAAAATTAATAATAATAAAGATATTTATTTATTATTTTTATGATACATACAAAAATCATTTTATAAACTAATTTTCAAAAACAATTTTATAGTTAAAAAAGTTTATTTTATAAATAAAATTTCCAAAATAATTTTAAAGTTAAAAATTATTTTATATATAAATTACTTTCAATTATAGTTAATTATTAATTTTTTTTATATTTATGATTTTTATTTATTATTTTGAAAAACTATGTAATTTGAAATTTATATTAAAATAGGAATAAAATAGTACTCCCTCCGTTCCTTTTTAAGTGTCATTTTAGCAAAAAGCTCTTCAACCAAGATAGTGGATTATTAGAGTTACTTTTCCTATCGTACCCTTATTTATTTTTCTCTTTCCAAATAAATTCATTCATACACTCTCTTTTTCCAATAACTAGTTGAAAAATGTGAGGTGGAGTTATTGAGAAAATAAGGGTATAATTGACAAATTATAACATTAAATTATAAAACGACACTTAAATAGGAACAAAAAAATTCTTCTAAAACGACACTTAAAAAGGAACGGAGGGAGTATATAATTTATTTCTTTTTTGACCTCTTTTATTTTAAATTTTTGTTGAATAATTATTAATGTATTTATTTTCTTATGTAATCATAATTGTTGTGTATTAGTTATAATTTTAGTAATTATTAATATAAAATTTATAAAAAAATAATAATTTTTTTATGAGTTTTATTTTTTAATTTATAATTAGAATTAGAATAGAAATATGAACAATATAATTACTATTATCATTTATAACTTATAAATTATATTAATTTTAAGGTATCCGAATTAATCAATATCGTAAAATTTTTAATTTTTTGGAATTTTTTCGGCTATTCATATCCCAAAAATCTCTGACAATTTTTTGGGGTGTTTTCGGAGATGCATCTCCGAATTAACGAAAATCTTAATTTTTTGGGTGTTTTCGAAGATGCATCTCCGAAGAGTATTTTGGAGTTTTCAGCAGGGGTTTTCACCCCATGGGGTCTATGAAGAAATTGTCTATATTATTAGTATGTTATTGGGCTTTTTTTGTATTTGGGCTTTTAACTGAACATCCATTATGAGAACTATATATGTAGTGTCTTTGACACATTGGGGAATCGATCAAAGAAATCAATGAAGTTTATTTTTATTAGTTTATCTTTTCTCTAGTGTATAACTTTAAAGCTTTCTTAGGGTTTTGATAGTGTTCATCCATGTACTCAAATCCTCCTATGGATTCCTTATCATCCATGGAGCATTCCTCCTACCTATCCCACGAACCCCTCTTTTACATCTCCAATCACTCCCTCCTTTCCATCTTTTCCATGGGAAATGTTTACACCTTATTACACTCATGTTGGATCATCATCACCAAATTGTATCTAAATCATGAGTATTCACCACATACACCTAATCCTAACCCATATTCATCTTATAAAATATCTCATGATTGATACCACTACAACAACTCCTCTCTAGTAAAAGAAGAGATTTTGAGAAGCACTTACAAGTGTCTCATCCTGTTTTAAGAAAACATCTCACAAAACTATATCACCTACATTTCATTACCAACAAAAACCTAAAATCTCTGCGACATATAAACAAACATCTCCGACCTTCACTCTTCCTCACTCACCTCGTGGAAACACATATCTAGGGTTTTGGAACCCAAATCGAACTAGAACCAAGATTTTCGATGACGAGATCGAGAAGACGTAAGAAGAGCGCAAAATGATGCAGAAACAACCTGAATCTCTCACTAAACGCACCTTCGACAGTGATCTATATGGCTCAAGAGATAAATACTTATACCTCACTTCAATCCCCGCTACCGAATACGAAAAGAATCTCAACGTAGACAACAAGGCTGCTCGCAGAATGCCTTCATACACCGCCACAAAATCTGTATTGAAAGACATGCCTTCCGCCAGTAATGATCCCGAGGAGATCGAGTTTCAGAAGCCGCATAGGATTATTGATAGGGAAGATGATTACCGGAAGCGGATGTTGAATCAACTTCTTTCGTCGGATAGGCATGATGCTTTTGTGGTTGGAGAGAAGATGTTGGATCCGTTAGTGAGAACTTATGCCGATATTATGAGAGAGGAAGCGTTGAAGAGAGATATTGAGGAGTCGAATCGTCCTTTGACGGATGAGGAGCTTAATGCTATGTTTCCGTAAGAAGGGAATAGGGTTTTGGACCTTCCTACTTCTTATGTGCAAATTAGAAATCTTGCTAGGAAGCTTCTTTCTATGCCTACACCTATGGGGACTCCGCTTTATCAAATTCCTGAAGAGAATCGTGGTCAGCAGTTTGATGTTCCTAAAGAAGCTCATGGTGTTTTGCCTTCCATGAAGCCTGAAGATTATCAGTATTTTGGGGCTTTGTGAAGGATAGAAAAACACTTAGAAGGGGGGGGGGGTTTGAATAAGTGTAGCTTTAAAACTTGTAAGATAAAAACTATTTGCACAAAGATTTTTATCCTGGTTCGTTGTTAACTAAACTACTCCAGTTCACCCCCTTGGAGTGATTTACCTCACCTGAGGATTTAATCCACTAATCACACTTGATTACAATGGTTTTCCACTTAGAAACACTCTAAGTCTTCTAGAGTATCCTGATCACAACCTAATCACTCTAGGAACAAACTGCTTAGACAACTTCTAAGACTTGCTAGAGTATACTGATCAACAACCTGATCACTCTAGAACTTACAACTTAATGTAAACAAATTCTTTTAAGAGTTACAATGCTTCTTATAAAGCTATTATCACAACTGTGATTTTCTCTTAAGTTTAAGCTTAAATCTCACTAAGATATTACAACAGCAATGTAGTGAGCTTGATGATGAAGTTTGAGAGCTTTTGATTTGAACAGCGTTTCTGCAAGTTGGTTCAGAGTTTGTAATTCGTTCGTTAACCTTTGCTTCTCATCAGAACTTCATATTTATAGGCGTTTGAGAAGATGACCGTTGGGAGCATTTAATGCTTTGCGTAATCCGTACAGCATTGCATTTAATGTTTCACTCTTTTGTCAACTACCTCGAGCCTTGTTTCCGCTGTGTCTACTGACGTTGCCTTTAATAGCTTCTAACGTTCCTTTTGTCAGTCAGCGTAGCCTGCCAGTCTAGTACTTGCTTCTGATCTGATGTTTGTGTAAACAACGTTTGAAGTGCTTCTGACCTTGAAGTGCTTCTGAGCGTGATACCATGAGAACTTCAGTGCTTCTGCTTCTGATCTAAAGTTCTTCTGATGCTTCCATAGACCCATGTTCTGATTCTGCTTGACCATCTTCTGATGTCTTGCCAGACCATGTTCTGATGTTGCATGCTGAACCTTCTGAGTGAGTGCTTCCTGCGCTGATTTTGTGCATACTCTTTGTATAATTCCTGAAACAGAAATTGCATAGTATTAGAGTACCACATTATCTCATACAAAATTCATATCCTTGTTATCATCAAAACTAAGAATATTGATCAGAACAAATCTTGTTCTAACACTTTGTTGAATGAAGAAAATAAAGAGAATTTTAACAACAACTCAGCAACTTACCTCACTGTAATCGACGATGCCGATGACGTTTCGGATGAAGCTTCCTCTATTGAATCATCTCAATACAATTTGTTCAGTGAAATCGACAAAGCAACTGCTCTCAATTGCAAAGAGTTCGTTAACCAATGTCTTCTCAAACCTAGTCCCGTCAAAGAGGATATTTCCGAAGTCATTCACGAAGAGCTTCAACCAAATGAAGTAGTCAATGCCGAAGAAATTGAGTGACTCAAGGGACTTGTAGTGAATTCTGATGAAACTCCGGGAGATTTCACCGAAGATGGTGATTTAGGGGCTTACCAAATAAACCAATTGCTTGTACTGGATCACCATGACCCATTATTTCCATATTTGAGGAAAATAAGTGCAACAGAGACAAAGGTATATGGTATAAGAATTGTCCCTTTCTTGCAAGATAATGGAACTTTGAAGCCATTGGCTATTGAGCTGAGTGCACCACATCCTGATGCTGATAGTTTTGGTCCTGTTAGTAAAGTTTACTTGCCTACAAATGAAGGTATTGAAGCTTCAATTTGGCTTCTTTCCAAGGCTTTTGTTGTTGTAAATGACTTGTGTTATCACCAACTTGTTAGCCATTGGTTGAACACTCATGTTGTTGTTTACAAGGATTGGGTTTTCAATGACCAAGGACTACCTAATGTTCTCATCAGAAGAGGAGAGGCGATTAAGGATCCAACTTCTCTGCACGATCTTTGTCTTTTGATAGAGGACTGTCCTTATGTTTTTGATGGGCTAGAGATTTGGGCTGCTATTAAGACATGGGTTCAAGAATATGTGAATTTCTATTACAAATCAGTTGAAGTTGTTGCACAAGATGATGAACTCCAAGCATTCTGGAAAGAACTTGTAGAGTCTTTGGCTCTGTCATCGTTGTCATTGGTGTCTTTGTCGGTTGTTACAAGTCTTGTTTATGATGTTTTGAATGGGAAGCCGTCCAATAAAAACCGTCCAACACAGCAGAAGGAGGTGCACTGCATAATATTGTTGATATGAAATCATTATTTCTATTGACATGGTCAAATGGTGGTAATAAATCAAGTTTGCTTCGGTCAATTCGTGTTGATGCATTGCTTGGAATATGTGGACTTATAGTTCCTACTGAATCAACCCTGATCCCATATTTTGACTCCATCATGTTTCATATGAAGGCATATGATAGTCCAGCTGATCACAAAAGTTCATTTAGGCTTATCAGGTCTACATATTTTTTTGGCGCTACCGATATCGTTTTATGCGCCAAGAATTCAGCTCCATTAAGCGGAGTCATGAGCAGTGACTATTCTTCCGTTGATGGTCCACCGACTATTCTTGTTTTGTATAGTGAAGGCACTGGTTTGAGGCCTTTGGTAGAGAGATCATGCATTCAGTTGGTTAAACTTGCTTGTATGATTGTTCAGTTTAAGTAATGGGATCCAGGAGTAGTTTTAGAACCTTGAGGACAATGTTCAAGTGAACCTCGCGAAAATTATAGAAGGATATTATATGATTTATATTTGTAGTATTGTTATTGATAGGGGGTAATAATAGAACTTATATTTTTAGTATGTTATTGGCCTTTTGTGTATTTGGGCTTTTAATCGAACATCCATTATGGAAACTATATATGTCTTTGACACATCGGGGAATCAATCAAAAAAATCAATGAAATTTATTTTTATTAGTTTATTTTTTCTCTAGGGTAAAATTTTAAAGTTTTCTTAGAGTTTTGACAGTGTTCTCTTTTAGAACCTATCATCTACATTGCAGTAGGATATCGAATAATATATCTAAGTTATTTTATCCTAGAAATTTTGTAGTGAATAGTCTACTTACACAATTTTAAAGTGTTGCCAAATATTTTAAAAGAAAATAATCTAGTATGGGACTCAACCAATAATCTCGCTAGTAGTAAAAAAAACATTTTTTCAAAATTATTTTAAACACGAAAACAACCATTTTAAGACGGGTCCTTTGTTCATTTCTATCGAAGATATTATTGATATTGATATAATTGTTTCTAACTTAAATAAACCTCTTAAGTTTGAAGGAAGCGATTTCAAATGACAACAATATAAAATGTTATTTTTTTTTAAGAATGAAAGAGATTAGTTGTCATAATCTTGACTAAAGACACATCAACCATGGCTCAAAGAGTTTGCCAAGGCGAAAAATGATAAAATGACTAAATAATTAACCTTGTGACACCTGAATGATTTATCTTAGTAAAAAAAAGTTTTGAATGGTCTTATTGATCATTTATATGGTTATTGTGAGATATTGGATCGAACTCTAGTATGGCTGAAGGGTAGCTTCTTGGTTCGACAGGGTTAAGCATGAAGTCGAAGGTTGTTCACATGCTTGTGTCGAAGATGCTAGGGTTGTTAGCATGTTAAATTAGGTTTTAGTGTTTAAACCCTAATTTGTTAAGTTAGCTTATTTATTAAGTTGGCTTGTGTAATGGGCCTTGTGGAAAAAACCCATTAGTTAGTATGTTAGGTTTTATTATAAATAGCATACTAGTCTCTCATCATTGCTAAGCTGCAAATCCTAATTTAGGGTGAGAGAGGTTATTTGTTATTCTTGTACACTTGTAATCTTGTTTTAAGAGAAAGTAAAAGAATAGCAGTTATAACCAATATTTGTGTTCTCCTCTTCTTCCTTGTCCTTTATTCATCCCTTATTTTATACTTTGTTCTTGGCATTGAATTCACAACAGTTATAAAAGTGCCTCCATGACTAGGGAAGAAATGTTGGATGCTTTGAAAAGAAGTACGGCAATATGGACTAGTGCGGGGTTAACGAAGGTGTTATGGGCTGAGGCTGTTTCGACAGCAACATATCTGATAAACAGATGTCCTTCGACAGCGTTAGATATGAAGACACCTGAAGAAGTTTGGTCGGGACATCCACCAGATCTCAACAAACTGAGAGTATTTGGCTGCGTAGCCTATGCTCACATTAGGCAAGACAAGGTCAAACCTAGAGCTCTCAAATGCATGTTCATGGGATACCCAAAAGGAGTCAAAGCTTATAGGCTATGGTGCCTAGAGCCAGGTCACAGGAGGTGTATCACCAGTCGAGATGTAGTTTTCAATGAAGCTGAAATAGCTTTTAAGAAAACTGATGATGTTGGCCGAAGTACAGAAACATCTGACGAAGAGTTGGAACAGGTAGAGATTCCTGTTGAGGTGGAGCATGTTGATGCTGAATTGCATATCCCTGATGAAGTCGAAGAAGAAGCAGAAGATTATGTGTGCAAGTTAAAGAGATCTTTGTATGGGCTGAAACAATCTCCTCGACAGTGGAATAGGAGATTCGACAAGTTCATGGCACGCATAAGTTTCATTAGAAGTCAGTTCGACCACTGCGTTTACTTCAGATTTCGACCTGGTAATTCATTTGTTATTTTGTTGCTTTATGTGGATGATATTCTCATAGCAAGCAACAATGTTGAAGATGTGATGAGGGTGAAGGCTGTCATACCCCAAAATTTGCCCATGCTATTTTTCATACACAAAACCAAATCAAAAGACAAAGCTCCAAAACACAGTCTCCCACACAGAAGTTCTAAACTAGGGTTTGAATAATTCAGAGGAAAATCATCGAATCAATGGCTCAAGGTGGTTCCATAAGGTCACTAACATCCCAAAGCATCTCCATATAAAGTTTCAAGGCAAACAGAGCAAACTTAGTCCCTCAAATCATGATTAGGTCAACAGTCGACTCTCAAGGGCAAAACAGTCATTTCAAGCCAAAATACAGTCAAAGTTCAAGATATTTGGTCAACAACCTCCTCATAACCCTAAAATCATCATTTGATCAAGGGTTGATCATGATGATGCAAGAAAGGATCAGAGAAGTCAAAAGTCAAAAGTTACTATTTTGGGCATGAACTGGAAAGAGTCAACCAAACTTTGAAAATTCACCAAATATTCATGCTTCATCAGAAAAATTCCCACCAAAGCTCATTTTGAAGGGAATTCATTCCTCTATCCAATGGTCTAAGAATGAAAGCCCATAGGTCAATGGTTTAAGAGATATGGTTTCATACATTATAGGTCCTTTTCAAAAGTCAACAAAAAGGCATGTTTTTCAAAAGGTCATAAAATAAAAATGGAAAATAATTTTGATATGAGACCAAAGGCATTGGATAAAGGACTCTCTAAGGTTTCCAAAATGTCCTAGAACACCCCCATACCTCAAAAATTGAGAGAGATACACCTTGTCAAAGTTAGGCTATTTTAGAAGGGAAAGTGTGAAGGAATTTTGGATTTCTTGCTAATGGGCCTATTCTTTTTCTTCCAAACTTGGTCCTTATGATATTAGGGGCCCATAAATCATTATCCACGAATTTACTTGATTTAAATTAATTTTATAGAATTTTTTATTCATTTAAAATTCAATAAAATTAAAGAAAATCAAAAGATTGAAAAGAAAATTTGATTAGAATCAAATCTAATCACAATGATGCTTCATTATACATATATTTTCGTGCAAAATAAATATGTGAAGGAAAGATTGAGTTTGGATCAAATTAGAAAACATATTTTCCAAAGAATTTTCAATCAAATTTTCTTAAATGGCAATCAAAGATTTATCAAGATTTCCCTCAGTTTTATTGACCTAATAGCACCTCTATAAGTAGAAAAACAAATTCAGATGCAGGGTTTCAAGTTTTTGCAGCCAAAGAAACCCAAACCCGAGTGCAAAAAAATCAAAGAAAACTTCAAAGGTGTTCTTGAGTTTAAGACAAATTCAAGGTGTTCTAAGTGTTCTAAAACCTTCTTGGAGGATCATTGAAGGGATTCAAATCAAGCACGAAGGCCGAAGCTCTCAGAATCGCTCTCGATTTGTCACGGTGTGATAAATCCAAGCTTTCACAGCTAACATAAAAAGGGCGCTGTAAAAGGTGAGTTTCAGTTTTTGGGTGAAAGAGACGAAGAGGTGGCGACCGATGATTGGCTGGTTCGAATCTCTTTTTGGCGCGTCTTCTGGGAATGGACGAAAAGATCTGGTGCGCGCCTGTCCATGTGAGCATGATACAACCTCGTCCAATTAGCCATCTGATCATCCTCCCCGCGGATCTAACGCACACGAAGCTGCGGGTGTATTGTAGTCCATATACACGCGCAACACTGGATTAAAAGCTAAGATTTTTAATTTTTTTTAATTTATTATTATACAAACCTATTTACACTTATTTATATATATATATTTGTTTTTATTTGTTTTTTTAATTAATTTTCCTCTAACCTTTTATAATAATAATAATGTTTATATATTATTTAATAATATCTTTTTATAATATATTTACTTATTTTCTTTTGTATCATTTATTTTATTAATTTAATTTAATTATTAAAATACTTTTAAAATTCACATGTATTTTATTTAAATGCTAAAAAATTTTTCAAAAATTTATTTTTACTCAATTAAGTCTTTTGCCTCGATTTAATTAATTAGGTCGCAAGACCAATGATTAATTAAATCGATTTATCATTATGTCTCATTTGAATTTTAATCAGGACTGATTCTACACTGAAGAATTCTTTTGCCATGCCTTTTTCAGGGTTACCAACAGGGTTTCTCCCGATAACGCGCCACGTCGAATTCAAAAGCTAAGTCCCGATTCAACCCTTATTATTTTGACTCTTTTTGGGTTTACCTTCCCTATTTTTATAATTAGGGTTTATTATTAAATATCAATGGGCTGCCTATACATTCACGCCTGGTTGTTTCTTCTTTCAGTTTTCATTCAGTTTTCAATGGTCAGAGTCAATGCTTCAAGGCAAACCTTTGCCCATTAACCCTGCCAGAGTAAATGCCAAGCTAAGTGTCCTTTCTCTATTTTACTTTTAATTTCATTAGTCTATTTTTTATGGTTAATAAAGTTCGCTTTCGAACCTGATAACGCACTCACCCTCCTTTGTTTGCCATTTTTCCTTTTCAGGGTTGGTCGAATGCCAAAGCCACGTCGTTGGTAACCCTAAACCTCATTTTATTTTATGCCTTTTATTATTATTACTTGTGTCAAACCCCATTGGGGATCCGCTGGTTTCATTGTCCCCTTCCCCTTTATTACTTTATATACTGCGTGGTTAGTAATTTAGGGAGTGCAACTCTGAATCAATTAGAATAACTAATTACAAGATAAATAACTGAATCAAACCACGTGATTGTGCACACACGCACGCTTTTGGGGTAACCCTCTCTGTTGCCTTGTTGCCTTGTTGCCTGTTGCCTTTGTGTTTTTGCAGAATAAGCCGCGTCCCTCGAATTCGAAGATACCTCAGCCATGTTGCCTCGATAAAAAGGTCACGACCCTAATGATGCTGCCTTCGATACACAAATGACCTCGACCCTCGGATGTTGCCTACGAAAAAAGGCTGAGGTATCTTCTGGTTGCCTACGAAAAGGCTTATTCTGATCCTTACCATAGACTACCTGCCCTTCTATGGCATGGGACAGTCTTATGGCAAAGGATGCTTCGATGACCCTTCAACCTCCAAACGAAAGGCTTCCTGCCCTCTTATGGCAAGGATAGACCCTTTCATTCTGAAAGGCAAAAAGAGACCTATCATCTGAGTTTAAGGTAATTGCCCCTAATTGCCTTGCAATGCTCAAACCTTTTTATTATATTCTTTCTCATAATTTCTCAAAAGGGCAACACTTATTCACAAGCTAAAGTCCCTATTTCTTTCATCTACATTTTCTAAACAAACGAGCAAGCAAAGCAATTAAGAGCCCATGGAAAACCGTGGATGCAAAGGGTGCCTTACACCTTCCCTTTGCATAAATTACCCCCCGAACTTAGATTTCTTAAAAGGTTTTTTTCTATTTCTTTTTGCCTTTCCGAATATTGTTTGGATAAAATAAAAGTCGGTGGCGACTCTTGCTTACCGCGACATTTTCGATCGATAAAAAGTCAGTTCACCGTATTACTAAGGCTGAACTCAATAAGGAGTTCGATATGAAGGATCTGGGAGTTGCTTCCAGAATTCTTGGAATTGACATTCGAAGAGATAGAAAGAAGTCTAAGTTATGTTTATCTCAAGAGGCATACCTACGGAAGATTCTTGAAAAGTTTGGTATGTCGAATTCGAAGCCAGTTGTGACTCCAACAAACCCTCAATTCAAGCTGAGTATTGATCAGTGTCCCAATACTGATGTCGAAAGAGCCTATATGAATAGCATCCCATATGCTAATATAGTTAGTTCTTTGATGTATGCTATGGTTTGTACTAGACCCGACATAGCATATGCAGTAAGTCTTGTAAGCAGGTACATAGCGAACCCTGGAAAGGCTCACTAGCAAGCATTGAAGTGGATTTTAAGGTACATAAATGGGTCTCTGAATAGAGTCCTAATTTATGGTGGAGCCTTGGGTGAAGATAGTAAAGCAATAATAGAAGTCTCAGATTGATGGCTTATCTATGAGTAGATTTTATAGATTTCTTATATCAACAAATTGATGTGGTTAGTGGTCATGCAGTAACCAAAAAGTTATCATTGTCGTCTTATCTAACCATTTAGAATGATGAACTGTCGTCTTATCTCACCTGATAAAGGAATGCAAGTGCAAACATTGACAATCATATACAATTAAGACCACCATCTCCAAATCTTAATCATATATATCCCATTATTCATCACATATGAATTCACCTCACATTTGCACAAACATACACATATTCATATTGTGAGATATTGGATCGAACTCTAGTATGGCCGAAGGGTAGCTTCTTGGTTCAACAGGGTTAAGCATGAAGTCGAAGGTTGTTCACATGATTGTGTCGAAGATGCTAGGGTTGTTAGCATGTTAAATTAGGTTTTAGTGTTTAAACCCTAATTTGTTAAGTTAGCTTATTTATTAAGTTGGCTTGTGTAATGGGCCTTGTGGAAAAAGCCCATTAGTTAGTATGTTAGGTTTTATTATAAATAGCATACTAGTCTCTCATCATTGCTAAGCTGCAAATCCTAATTTAGGGTGAGAGAGGTTATTTGTTATTCTTGTAAACTTGTAATCTTGTTTTAAGAGAAAGTAAAAGAATAGCAGTTATAACCAATATTTGTGTTCTCCTCTTCTTCCTTGTCCTTTATTCATCCCTTATTTTATACTTTGTTCTTGGCATTGAATTCACAACAGTTATAAAAGTGCCTCCATGACTAGGGAAGAAATGTTGGATGCTTTGAAAAGAAGTACGGCAATACGGAAGTTGATGTGGGAAAAATATGTTGTGTTGGATGCTTTGAAAAGAAGTACGGCAATATGGAAGCTGATATGGAAAAAATATGTTGTATTGTGAACCACCAATCTCATGAAATCCAGAAGAAAGCAAATGAAACACAAGGTATGGTTTTAAACAAATATTTTTTTTGAATAGTTGTTATGATTGATAAACTGTCATCATTTTAAAAGGATTTTAAAAACCTTTTAAGTCATAAGACGAAAGAATTTTTTCTAGATAGTCTGATTACTCATTTATATCATGAAGATGAATCCTTAAAATAAAATTAGAAAGAAAAATATTGTAAACAAACAATAAAATAAAAAAAAATTTATGTGTTTTTCTAAAGCCAATAGGAAAACCTCTCAAGAATAATAATCATAAGAATTTCAACAGCAACAAGGCGGAGTTACTAAAAAATGTCATGCACACTTCAGATATTTAGGAGATTTTTGTTTCTAGATTTCATTTGAGTAAGGCAGAGTTACTCAAAAATGTCATGCACACTTCAAATACTAAGAAGATTTTTGTTTCTGGATTTCTTTTTAGTAAGGCTGAGTTACTTAACTGCATATTTGTACACCATTACCAAAATGATATTTTGTTAGAAAAGTGTGAGAATTGGATCAAACTCTAGTGTGTTGAAGGGTAGTTTCTGCTTCGACAGAGATTGTGTCGAAGACCTACATACTGTAGTCGAAATGTGTTCTAGTATGTGAGTGTTGAAATGTTAGGGTTGTTAGTATTTCGAATCAGGTCTGTTTGTTATGTCCAATTGTTTAAGTTAAATTGTACTCTAAGTTGGCTTGTAATAGGTATTTGTGAAAAAGTCCATTAGTTTAGTATGTTAGGTTTTATTATAAATAGCTAGGGGTGGGAGTCAATGCTTCAAGGCAAACCTTTGCCCATTAACCCTGCCAGAGTAAATGCCAAGCTAAGTGTCCTTTCTCTATTTTACTTTTAATTTCATTAGTCTATTTTTTATGGTTAATAAAGTTCGCTTTCGAACCTGATAACGCACTCACCCTCCTTTGTTTGCCATTTTTCCTTTTCAGGGTTGGTCGAATGCCAAAGCCACGTCGTTGGTAACCCTAAACCTCATTTTATTTTATGCCTTTTATTATTATTACTTGTGTCAAACCCCATTGGGGATCCGCTGGTTTCATTGTCCCCTTCCCCTTTATTACTTTATATACTGCGTGGTTAGTAATTTAGGGAGTGCAACTCTGAATCAATTAGAATAACTAATTACAAGATAAATAACTGAATCAAACCACGTGATTGTGCACACACGCACGCTTTTGGGGTAACCCTCTCTGTTGCCTTGTTGCCTTGTTGCCTGTTGCCTTTGTGTTTTTGCAGAATAAGCCGCGTCCCTCGAATTCGAAGATACCTCAGCCATGTTGCCTCGATAAAAAGGTCACGACCCTAATGATGCTGCCTTCGATACACAAATGACCTCGACCCTCGGATGTTGCCTACGAAAAAAGGCTGAGGTATCTTCTGGTTGCCTACGAAAAGGCTTATTCTGATCCTTACCTTAGACTACCTGCCCTTCTATGGCATGGGACAGTCTTATGGCAAAGGATGCTTCGATGACCCTTCAACCTCCAAACGAAAGGCTTCCTGCCCTCTTATGGCAAGGATAGACCCTTTCATTCTGAAAGGCAAAAAGAGACCTATCATCTGAGTTTAAGGTAATTGCCCCTAATTGCCTTGCAATGCTCAAACCTTTTTATTATATTCTTTCTCATAATTTCTCAAAAGGGCAACGCTTATTCACAAGCTAAAGTCCCTATTTCTTTCATCTACATTTTCTAAACAAACGAGCAAGCAAAGCAATTAAGAGCCCATGGAAAACCATGGATGCAAAGGGTGCCTTACACCTTCCCTTTGCATAAATTACCCCCCGAACTTAGATTTCTTAAAAGGTTTTTTTCTGTTTCTTTTTGCCTTTCCGAATATTGTTTGGATAAAATAAAAGTCGGTGGCGACTCTTGCTTACCGCGACATTTTCGATCGATAAAAAGTCAGTTCACCGTATTACTGAACTGGCGACTCTGCTGGGGATGATTTCGATTAAGAGGGGTTACCTTAAAAGTTTAGGATTCATTTTAAATGTTTTCTATTGTTTGCTTTGTTTGTTTTATTTTTCAGGGGCGTTTTGGGAATTAACTGAAGGACGAATCCTATTCCCGGATTCAAGTACATCTAAGATAGGAAGTGGCATAGTCATGGCGACCTCCTTCATGTATGTGGAGGATTGGTCAATATGAGAGTTCACGCTTGAGTTAGGCCTCTATAGGTGTTTACATGCTTCTCTTGTATGAGGGAGGTTCGTGTGGATACCTGTGGGTGAGTCGGAGCTCAAGGACCGTTAGTAACCTTTAACCCATCCTGACTTTTAGGAACGTAGTGGGGGGACTACTCTTGATGTATGTTGAGAGCATAGTCGCTACCCGATACTACAGCTCAGATAGGCTCTTTCTCAAAGTATCATTGCATGGTATGTATGTATCATGTTCGAGGGTGCTTTAGGAGGGTCGACAATTCTGAGTCACTTGGTAGAACCCGTTGCTGAAATTTCCTTATCCGTAGAAATACCCTTGGGAAGGACACTTGATCAAACTCCACGCAAGCCTTAATACAAAAATTGTGTGATTTGTGTGGATTTACCTGTGTATGTGCATCATGCATACATGCATCATTCATACATGGCATGACTAACCCATTTTAAGGAATTGGAGGTTTTTTAACCGTATGTTGTTTTGTAGGTTGTTTGAATATGGAAACAAAAGGCCGTAAACCGTTCTTCCTCAATTTCAAGAAAGTGCCAACACAATTGAAGATTTTCTGCGACAACATCTCTGGTTCTCTCAAATTCAGTGATTCTCTCAATACACTCATAAGTTTGGTACGAACTAATGTGGATGAAGTTCTTCTCAACACCATGGTTCAATTCTATGATCCGTTACTACATTGCTTCACTTATAGAGATTTTCAGTTAGTACCATCCTTGGAAGAATTCTCCTACTTGCTTGGACTCCCTGTGCTTAATAAAATTCCTTATACTGGTAAAGAAGAAGAGCCTAAGTTGGAAGTCATTGCTGCTGCCCTGCACTTGCCAAGATCAGAAATTGAGAAGGTTTGGATTAGTAAGAAAGAGTATTCTGGATTACCCCTTGATTTCCTCTACGAAAAAGCGGAGATTCTTGCTAAAGCTTCAAGTATGGATGCCTTGGAAGCTGTGTTGTCTCTCTTAATTTATGGACAAGTTTTGTTTTTCCATTATGACAAAATTGTTGATGTGGCTGCTATCAATATATTCCTTAGCAAGAATCCGGTTCCTACTTTACTTGGTGACTTACTACATTCTATTCATTTCCGAGTATCAAAAAGGAAAGGTTGTGTCCTAGGATGTGCTTCTCTATTGCATAAGTGGTTTATTTCGCACTTACCTCTCTCCGTAAGAAAGAATGAAGAAGGATTAACTTGGGCTCAGAGAATTATGAAGCTTTCTTTCGACGACATCCTATGGTACCAAAAGAAGTTCGAGGGAACCTTGCTATTTGATAGTTGTGGAGATTTCCCTAATATACCTCTTCTTGGTGTTCGTGGAGGAATATCTTATAATCCCATTCTAGCTCGACATCAGTTTGGCTTTGCCTTGAAGGACAAACCGCGTTCTTTGTATCTTAGTGCAGAATATTTCCATTATGATTCCGACAAAGAGAAGAAGAGAGACCTTTTCATCAAAGCTTGGATGAAAGTAAAGAAGGTTGGCGCAAAGGATATAGGAAGGAGAAATTATATGCCATGGGATCCATATTTCCAATGGGTTTATGATCGAGTTATGGAATTTGGGATGCCTTATCCATCTGATACACCCATAGTTCCAAGGGTAGCTCCTCATGCTGCCCCAATTGCATTTGAGCCATATATTCCTGCTCCAAATGAAGACCTGGTTGCAACTGTTAACCGACTGAAAAGGGAAAGGGAAGACTTTGAGAGACGCTTACTAAAAGTGGAAGCTGAAAAAGAGGTGTTAGTACAAGATGCCAAAGAACGAGAGACTTTACTTGATTACTTTTCCCGCAAATGGAAGATTGAAGATTTTGTTTCTCCAGATCAGATTAATTCATGGGAAAACGAAATTTCTAGGCTTGTTCAAGAAAGAGAGGAAATGATCAAGGCACACAAGGAAGAAGTCCGGGTCCTAAAGAGGAAGCGTCGTCAGGAAGACAAAAATCCTGGAATTTAGTGTCTTTATTTATTATTAATTTCTTTTATTTTAATGTAACTTTTGGGGTTATGACCTTACAATTTAATTAATAAATAATGTTTTTTTCTTTGTTTCAACACGAGTTAAAATTCTTTCAATTCCTTGAAAACATTGCATATGCATAATCATATCATTCATAAACATTACATCACAGGTTCATAAAAGCCAATACCTCATCTTTCCGCTGTTTATTTCAGTAAGAAAGATGGATCTCGAACAATCTGTCAAAAATCTTCAGGCTCAGAATAACCAGTTCCAGAAAATAATCTTTCACTTAGCCAAGGGGCAAGAAGAATTAAAGGCACTTCTGTCCGAGAAGGAGAAGGACCAACAAAGGGAGCAAGGTGTGCAAGATAAATGGAAATCCAAACCTAAGCGATCATTCACTCCGTTGCACATGCCGATGTCTCAAGTTCTGCAACAACTGCTCAACCAGAACTTGATAACCTTATTACCTTCATATTCAATCCCTACAAATCCTGCTCCTGGGTATAAGTACCATGCGAGATGTGCTTATCATTCGAATAGCCCTGGCCATGACACAGAGGATTGTGGACCATTGAAGCATAAGATCCAAGACTTAATTGACAACAAGATCATTGACTTCAATTCAACTGGGGGGCCTTACATGGCTAATACCCTGTGTAAACAACAAGTTGGGGAAGCTCTGATCTCCACATCAGCATCACAACCACAACATAAGCATAACGCGCCTAAAAGACAATCCACAAAGATCAACATGACTTTGGCTGAAGCGTTGCAAAAGATGCTGAGGAAAGGGCTAATGACTTTGAGGGATCCTCCTCGGAATCCTAATATTTCGTCTCATCAGTATAATCCTAATGCAAGATGTGCTTACCACTCCGACAGCATCGGACATGACACTAACGATTGTTGGCTACTGAAGAATAAAATCCAAGACCTCATTGATGATAAGATGATTGATTTCAATTCACCCGAGGAATCTCATGTGGCTAATGCTGGGAACAATCGGAAAGGTCACAATGAACCCAACCAATCTGTAGGGACAATTCTGATCTCTACACTAGTTCCACAACAAAGATGCAAGTCAGGAGCACCTAGGCGTCAGTTCACGAAGATCAACATGTCACTGGCTCAGGCATTACAACATTTGTTGAAAGCAAACTTGATCACTGTGAGGGGTCCTCCTGTAAAGCCCAACACTTCCGCCCCCAGCTATAAGCCCAATGCGAGGTGCGCATACCACTCCAATAGCCCTGGACATGATACAAATGATTGTTGGCCATTGAAGAACAAGATTCAAGACATGATCGATGCTGGTGAAATTGAATTCCCTCATCCCCAGACTCCTATAGTGATCCCTGCTCCCAGGCACAATCACGACAAGAATGATTAATGTCATAGTGGATGAACTTTAGATTATTAGATTTACTTTCATTTGCAATTTCTATTCTGTTTGTTTAAACATTCAAATTATGATAGACATTATTTGTTTTAATAATCATCATCAGTGCATTGCATATATTTGTCTTGAATAAATTATTTCGTTATCACTCATTTTAAATTATGTCTTTATTCTGCATATGTTTTTGTGATACTCAACTCCTGCTAAAGTTGTATACCTTTTGAGGGAGGATGACGAAAATGATACCGCAACCTCATACAATATGCTTTTGAACGGACTATGCTGACGATGTACAGGCATTGTTTCAACTCCTAAACAGTGGAGATATAAGGATGGTAATCCCTCGTCAACCCCTTTGAGCCTAAGGAGTAGAAGTTTCTTTTTGTACGAAACACCCGCATTTTTAACCTGGGGCAGGGTAGTTCTCAGTTATTTTGGCTGTGCATTCTATTTTAAGAGAATCACTCTGTACACCTTTCAACAAAGGTTTCAATCATAAGCGTTCATCCGTACACATCAAAGAAGTGTTGGAGATGTCAATCAAAAGCCAATGATGGTTCATCAATCATTAAGCAAGGCAGTCAATATCTTTCAAAAAAAAAATGAATAAATATATGTACAAAGAAAAGCCTGCTAAGTCAAAAAACAAAAAGATGACTTAGGCAAAAATCGAGGCATCCCGCTGACTGTAAGCTTAAAATAGACAGTTCAGGCAAAAGTTAGGGATATCAAAAGATGAAAAAAGAGAAGTCAATAAATTCCTGAACGACACAATGTTGTGACTACCGAAAGGAAGAAGTGACTGCCATCTCAAAAGTTCTCTTTGCTTGCGAATCATCATCATTATCAAAGGTGCAAACCCAAAAGTCTCTTGGAACCTGAATGCATAAGCCGAATTTACTGAGTTTAGGACTGAAGATCATCACGAAGAGGGGTGGGGATAAATAAACTTTGAGCCTTTATCCTTTGTTTCTTAAACCATGAACCAAGCCACGTTACAACCCTTGAAAGTCCTAATTGAAGCATGGTTAGTTCGAAAGCATACTGTCACCAAAAAAAAAAAAAAGGTATCCTGACTCCTTAAGGTTTACCAAAAACGAGGAGTCGGTATTTCATTCTTACAAACATTATTGCAAATATCATTTTTTTACAAGTGTCGTGTTTTTGCATCTCATGTTTTAAAGGTTTTTCAAAAATTCAAGACAAACGTATGCATTGCATCTCATGAATTCATTATTAAACATATTCTGCTACATAATTTCAAATGTTAGCATCAGAAAGAACTTGCACAGGGTACAACTAATGACTGAAAGTTATCCCGACAGACAAGATTACGCCGAGAAGCAATGTATCCTACGTATACAAGGGGCATGGCATGCTTTGCCCAACCAATCTGGGGAAATCCAGTCAAGATTATAAGAATCTCTCAAAAGCCAAACAATCAAAGGCATACACCTCAAGTGGGTTTCAAACTATTTGTCCAAACAATCTGGGGCAATCAAGTCAAGATTCCGAGAACCTCTCAAGGATGCCAAAATAATCAGGGGCACGCATCCAAGAAAATCTGAAGCTACTTCTCAACCAACATAGGACATCATATTGGGCATATGATTACTAGGGGCATGTCTCCTAAAGTGCACATCTTATAAAGGCCTCGCAAGGCGAATCTTTCCAAAGTTCCTGCTAACTGGGGGCAAATCTATACAAGTCCAGTTTGACATTTTAAGTGACGTGTCCTAAATCAAGTAGTAGTTACTATAATACTGGGGGCAACTTTCACCCATGTCTCCCCACAAAGCCGGGTTCACAAGATCATATCCCCACAGAGTAATCATTAAGAAGATATCTTCAAACGCTCCCGATAGAGACATGGCTGCCCAACAGAGTTTACATCTTCAACACTGTCGCTTTCCTCCAACATGATTTATCAATATCTTTATCACCAATCAGGGAACATCAAGTCACTGATCATCTCCAAGCAGAAATCATAAATTCCCAGCTGAGCATCTTCAAGACAAGATCAGACAGTACAATTACAAGGACATAAAGATCTACTTTCTTAATCAAAGACAACATAAATCATATTCACATATCATATGTCATAAACATGTTCATACACTGCATACATTACCTCATAATGAACTCATACATAACATGCAAAAGCTCTCATTTATTTTGAGGGATTCATTACATAACCCATGCATCATGACATTGCATAAAGATTAACCTTACCTTTTTCAGAATACAGGTACCGACAAATGAACGAAATCTCCAACTTTCCAAGATCTAATTCAGCTACTACGAATGGTACTGACACGATCAACGCTCGAAGATCTAATTCATTTACCACGAACGGTAATGACACGATCACTTTCAAAGTCTAATTCAGCTACTACGAACAGTACTGACACGACAAAAGATCTAATTCGGTTACTACGAACGGTACTGACACGGTCAACTCTCAGAGATCTAATTCTATCATCACGAACGGTGTAGACACGGTCACTGACCTTCTCAGTCTAATTCAGCTACTACGAACGGTACTGACACGACAGAAGATCTAATTCAGATACTACGAACGGTACTGACACGATCAAATTTCAGAGGTCTAAGTCTATCATCACGAACGGTGTGGACACGATCACTGGCCTTCCCAGTCTAATTCAGTCACTACGAACGGTGCTGACACGACAAGAGAATCTAATTCTATCATCACGAACGATGAAGACACGATTATCTCCTCAGATCTAATTCTATCATCACGAACGATGAAGACACGATCATCTTTCCAAGGTCTAATTCAAGTATCACGAACGATACTGACACGATCAATTCCCAAGGATCTAATTCATCTACCACGAACGATAATGACACGATCAACGCGCAAACAACATCTTCTCAAAATTCAACTACCAGATGGCATCCACAAGCCCATCTCCGACAAAAGTCCCAACTTCAAATAGGGCAAATTTCTTGGTATTCTTATGTTCAATCATCTTCCACCTTCAGATACCGACTGGCGCGCAAACCACTCTACATCTTCAGGTTTAAGATAATTGAACAGGGGCAGATGTCATACCCCAAAATTTGCCCATGCTATTTTTCATACACAAAACCAAATCAAAAGACAAAGCTCCAAAACACAGTCTCCCACACAGAAGTTCTAAACTAGGGTTTGAATAATTCAGAGGAAAATCATCGAATCAATGGCTCAAGGTGGTTCCATAAGGTCACTAACATCCCAAAGCATCTCCATATAAAGTTTCAAGGCAAACAGAGCAAACTTAGTCCCTCAAATCATGATTAGGTCAACAGTCGACTCTCAAGGGCAAAACAGTCATTTCAAGCCAAAATACAGTCAAAGTTCAAGATATTTGGTCAACAACCTCCTCATAACCCTAAAATCATCATTTGATCAAGGGTTGATCATGATGATGCAAGAAAGGATCAGAGAAGTCAAAAGTCAAAAGTTACTATTTTGGGCATGAACTGGAAAGAGTCAACCAAACTTTGAAAATTCACCAAATATTCATGCTTCATCAGAAAAATTCCCACCAAAGCTCATTTTGAAGGGAATTCATTCCTCTATCCAATGGTCCAAGAATGAAAGCCCATAGGTCAATGGTTTAAGAGATATGGTTTCATACATTATAGGTCCTTTTCAAAAGTCAACAAAAAGGCATGTTTTTCAAAAGGTCATAAAATAAAAATGGAAAATAATTTTGATATGAGACCAAAGGCATTGGATAAAGGACTCTCTAAGGTTTCCAAAATGTCCTAGAACACCCCCATACCTCAAAAATTGAGAGAGATACACCTTGTCAAAGTTAGGCTATTTTAGAAGGGAAAGTGTGAAGGAATTTTGGATTTCTTGCTAATGGGCCTATTCTTTTTCTTCCAAACTTGGTCCTTATGATATTAGGGGCCCATAAATCATTATCCACGAATTTACTTGATTTAAATTAATTTTATAGAATTTTTTATTCATTTAAAATTCAATAAAATTAAAGAAAATCAAAAGATTGAAAAGAAAATTTGATTAGAATCAAATCTAATCACAATGATGCTTCATTATACATATATTTTCGTGCAAAATAAATATGTGAAGGAAAGATTGAGTTTGGATCAAATTAGAAAACATATTTTTCAAAGAATTTTCAATCAAATTTTCTTAAATGGCAATCAAAGATTTATCAAGATTTCCCTCAGTTTTATTGACCTAATAGCACCTCTATAAGTAGAAAAACAAATTCAGATGCAGGGTTTCAAGTTTTTGCAGCCAAAGAAACCCAAACCCGAGTGCAAAAAAATCAAAGAAAACTTCAAAGGTGTTCTTGAGTTTAAGACAAATTCAAGGTGTTCTAAGTGTTCTAAAACCTTCTTGGAGGATCATTGAAGGGATTCAAATCAAGCACGAAGGCCGAAGCTCTCAGAATCGCTCTCGATTTGTCACGGTGTGATAAATCCAAGCTTTCACAGCTAACATAAAAAGGGCGCTGTAAAAGGTGAGTTTCAGTTTTTGGGTGAAAGAGACGAAGAGGTGGCGACCGATGATTGGCTGGTTCGAATCTCTTTTTGGCGCGTCTTCTGGGAATGGACGAAAAGATCTGGTGCGCGCCTGTCCATGTGAGCATGATACAACCTCGTCCAATTAGCCATCTGATCATCCTCCCCGCGGATCTAACGCACGCGAAGCTGCGGGTGTATTGTAGTCCATATACACGCGCAACACTGGATTAAAAGCTAAGATTTTTAATTTTTTTTTATTTATTATTATACAAACCTATTTACACTTATTTATATATATATATATATATTTGTTTTTATTTGTTTTTTTAATTAATTTTCCTCTAACCTTTTATAATAATAATAATGTTTATATATTATTTAATAATATCTTTTTATAATATATTTACTTATTTTCTTTTGTATCATTTATTTTATTAATTTAATTTAATTATTAAAATACTTTTAAAATTCACATGTATTTTATTTAAATGCTAAAAAATTTTTCAAAAATTTATTTTTACTCAATTAAGTCTTTTGCCTCGATTTAATTAATTAGGTCGCAAGACCAATGATTAATTAAATCGATTTATCATTATGTCTCATTTGAATTTTAATCAGGACTGATTCTACACTGAAGAATTCTTTTGCCATGCCTTTTTCAGGGTTACCAACAGGGTTTCTCCCGATAACGCGCCACGTCGAATTCAAAAGCTAAGTCCCGATTCAACCCTTATTATTTTGACTCTTTTTGGGTTTACCTTCCCTATTTTTATAATTAGGGTTTATTATTAAATATCAATGGGCTGCCTATACATTCACGCCTGGTTGTTTCTTCTTTCAGTTTTCATTCAGTTTTCAATGGTCAGAGTCAATGCTTCAAGGCAAACCTTTGCCCATTAACCCTGCCAGAGTAAATGCCAAGCTAAGTGTCCTTTCTCTATTTTACTTTTAATTTCATTAGTCTATTTTTTATGGTTAATAAAGTTCGCTTTCGAACCTGATAACGCACTCACCCTCCTTTGTTTGCCATTTTTCCTTTTCAGGGTTGGTCGAATGCCAAAGCCACGTCGTTGGTAACCCTAAACCTCATTTTATTTTATGCCTTTTATTATTATTACTTGTGTCAAACCCCATTGGGGATCCGCTGGTTTCATTGTCCCCTTCCCCTTTATTACTTTATATACTGCGTGGTTAGTAATTTAGGGAGTGCAACTCTGAATCAATTAGAATAACTAATTACAAGATAAATAACTGAATCAAACCACGTGATTGTGCACACACGCACGCTTTTGGGGTAACCCTCTCTGTTGCCTTGTTGCCTTGTTGCCTGTTGCCTTTGTGTTTTTGCAGAATAAGCCGCGTCCCTCGAATTCGAAGATACCTCAGCCATGTTGCCTCGATAAAAAGGTCACGACCCTAATGATGCTGCCTTCGATACACAAATGACCTCGACCCTCGGATGTTGCCTACGAAAAAAGGCTGAGGTATCTTCTGGTTGCCTACGAAAAGGCTTATTCTGATCCTTACCTTAGACTACCTGCCCTTCTATGGCATGGGACAGTCTTATGGCAAAGGATGCTTCGATGACCCTTCAACCTCCAAACGAAAGGCTTCCTGCCCTCTTATGGCAAGGATAGACCCTTTCATTCTGAAAGGCAAAAAGAGACCTATCATCTGAGTTTAAGGTAATTGCCCCTAATTGCCTTGCAATGCTCAAACCTTTTTATTATATTCTTTCTCATAATTTCTCAAAAGGGCAACGCTTATTCACAAGCTAAAGTCCCTATTTCTTTCATCTACATTTTCTAAACAAACGAGCAAGCAAAGCAATTAAGAGCCCATGGAAAACCATGGATGCAAAGGGTGCCTTACACCTTCCCTTTGCATAAATTACCCCCCGAACTTAGATTTCTTAAAAGGTTTTTTTCTGTTTCTTTTTGCCTTTCCGAATATTGTTTGGATAAAATAAAAGTCGGTGGCGACTCTTGCTTACCGCGACATTTTCGATCGATAAAAAGTCAGTTCACCGTATTACTAAGGCTGAACTCAATAAGGAGTTCGATATGAAGGATCTGGGAGTTGCTTCCAGAATTATTGGAATTGACATTCGAAGAGATAGAAAGAAGTCTAAGTTATGTTTATCTCAAGAGGCATACCTACGGAAGATTCTTGAAAAGTTTGGTATGTCGAATTCGAAGCCAGTTGTGACTCCAACAAACCCTCAATTCAAGCTGAGTATTGATCAGTGTCCCAATACTGATGTCGAAAGAGCCTATATGAATAGCATCCCATATGCTAATATAGTTAGTTCTTTGATGTATGCTATGGTCTGTACTAGACCCGACATAGCATATGCAGTAAGTCTTGTAAGCAGGTACATGGCGAACCCTGGAAAGGCTCACTAGGAAGCATTGAAGTGGATTTTAAGGTACATAAATGGGTCTCTGAATAGAGTCCTAATTTATGGTGGAGCCTTGGGTGAAGATAGTAAAGCAATAATAGAAGTCTCAGATTGATGGCTTATCTATGAGTAGATTTTATAGATTTCTTATATCAACAAATTGATGTGGTTAGTGGTCATGCAGTAACCAAAAAGTTATCATTGTCGTCTTATCTAACCATTTAGAATGATGAACTGTCGTCTTATCTCACCTGATAAAGGAATGCAAGTGCAAACATTGACAATCATATACAATTAAGACCACCATCTCCAAATCTTAATCATATATATCCCATTATTCATCACATATGAATTCACCTCACATTTGCACAAACATACACATATTCATATTGTGAGATATTGGATCGAACTCTAGTATGGCCGAAGGGTAGCTTCTTGGTTCAACAGGGTTAAGCATGAAGTCGAAGGTTGTTCACATGATTGTGTCGAAGATGCTAGGGTTGTTAGCATGTTAAATTAGGTTTTAGTGTTTAAACCCTAATTTGTTAAGTTAGCTTGTTTATTAAGTTGGCTTGTGTAATGGGCCTTGTGGAAAAAGCCCATTAGTTAGTATGTTAGGTTTTATTATAAATAGCATACTAGTCTCTCATCATTGCTAAGCTGCAAATCCTAATTTAGGGTGAGAGAGGTTATTTGTTATTCTTGTAAACTTGTAATCTTGTTTTAAGAGAAAGTAAAAGAATAGCAGTTATAACCAATATTTGTGTTCTCCTCTTCTTCCTTGTCCTTTATTCATCCCTTATTTTATACTTTGTTCTTGGCATTGAATTCACAACAGTTATAAAAGTGCCTCCATGACTAGGGAAGAAATGTTGGATGCTTTGAAAAGAAGTACGGCAATACGGAAGTTGATGTGGGAAAAATATGTTGTGTTGGATGCTTTGAAAAGAAGTACGGCAATATGGAAGCTGATATGGAAAAAATATGTTGTATTGTGAACCACCAATCTCATGAAATCCAGAAGAAAGCAAATGAAACACAAGGTATGGTTTTAAACAAATATTTTTTTTGAATAGTTGTTATGATTGATAAACTGTCATCATTTTAAAAGGATTTTAAAAACCTTTTAAGTCATAAGACGAAAGAATTTTTTCTAGATAGTCTGATTACTCATTTGTATCATGAAGATGAATCCTTAAAATAAAATCAGAAAGAAAAATATTGTAAACAAACAATAAAATAAAAAAAAATTTAAGTGTTTTTCTAAAGCCAATAGGAAAACCTCTCAAGAATAATAATCATAAGAATTTCAACAGCAACAAGGCGGAGTTACTAAAAAATGTCATGCACACTTCAAATATTTAGGAGATTTTTGTTTCTAGATTTCATTTGAGTAAGGCAGAGTTACTCAAAAATGTCATGCACACTTCAAATACTAAGAAGATTTTTGTTTCTGGATTTCTTTTTAGTAAGGCTGAGTTACTTAACTGCATATTTGTACACCATTACCAAAATGATATTTTGTTAGAAAAGTGTGAGAATTGGATCAAACTCTAGTGTGTTGAAGGGTAGTTTCTGCTTCGACAGAGATTGTGTCGAAGACCTACATACTGTAGTCGAAATGTGTTCTAGTATGTGAGTGTTGAAATGTTAGGGTTGTTAGTATTTCGAATCAGGTCTGTTTGTTATGTCCAATTGTTTAAGTTAAATTGTACTCTAAGTTGGCTTGTAATAGGTATTTGTGAAAAAGTCCATTAGTTTAGTATGTTAGGTTTTATTATAAATAGCTAGGGGTGGGAATAGGCCAGGCCGACTAACAGGGGCCTACGACCCAGCCTACATAGGCCTAGGTCAGGCCAAGCTTTTTAGATAAATAGAAAAAGCCTGGGCTTTTTTATAAGCCTATTTAGCTAAAATGGCTAGGCCACAGGCCACATAAAAAGCCTTTTAAGCCTAAGAGGTCAGCCTATTTAAATACATATGAATAATTTTATTATTATTATATTATATTTTTTACTTTGAATTAAAAATATAAAAATAAATTTTAGTTATTTTGAAGAAATTAAGAAAATAAGATGAAAAGAATCTTATGAACAATGTCATAAGTTGTTTTGATAAGTTCTCTCAAACAAATAATATCACAAAATTTATGCTACTAGGTAAACTCAAATAAACTAATGCAAACAAACATTTAATCTCATTGATCTTTTAATTTGTTAGTCTATATAAAGACGAGTTGAATGATTTATTTACAAATGTTCAAATGAAATAGGCTTTTAAGTAGGCTAATAGGTCAACCAGGCCTTCAAAAAGGCCAGGCCCAGGCCAAAAAAATAAGCCTATGATAGGCTACAGGCCAGGCTTAGGCTTTGAATATTATAGCAGGCCAGGCTCATGCTTGGCAAAGCCTAGCTCGGCCCAGCCTATTCCCACCCCTATAAATAGCATACTAGTATCTCATTATTGCATACTGCAAATCCTAATTTAGGGTGAGAGGGTTATTTGTTATTATTGTAACTTGTAATTTTGTTTTAAAGAGTAAGAAGAATAGCAGTTATAACCAATCCTTGTTGTTCTTCTTGTGTATCATCGTCTTTTCTACCCTTGTGTGTTTCTTGATCACAAAGAAACAATTTATCCTTTGTTCATCAAGGCATCCTTTTTCCAATAAATTGGTGCGGTGAGCGTGGAGAAGATGCCTTCAACAGAGTATGAGATTGAAAAGTTCACCGGATTGAGTGATTTAGGTTTGCGGCGCTTGAAGATGAAAGCCCTACTGGTTCAGCAGGGTTGTTTGGAAGCGTTGAAGGGAATGACAACTATGGATGCTGCGTTAACGGAAAGAGAGAAGACGACCATGATCGAGAAAGCACACCGCGCAATTTTGTTGAGCCTTGGTGATAAGGTTCTCCGGTAGGTATCAAAGGAGACGACGACATCAAAGCTATGGGTGAAACTTGAAAGTTTGTACATGACCAAATCGCTGGTAAATCGACTCTACCTAAAGCAAGCTTTGTATTCATTCAAGATGATTGAAGACAAAGTGTTGGATGAGCAGTTGGATATATTCAACAAGCTGATTCTTGATCTTGAAAATATTAATGTGAAGATCGATGATGAAGATCAAGCGTTGTTACTATTGTGCGCTTTGCCTCGATCACATGCTCACTTTAAAGAAACTCTCTTGTATGGAAGGGAGTCCCTGACCTTTGAAGAAGTTCAATCAGCCCTATATTCTAAGGACTTGAATGAATGAAAGGAGCATAAACCTTTGACTTTTGGTAAAGGTTTGGCCGTTAAGGGAAATTCTTGTGAAAGGATAATAATTTCAACAAGAAGAAGGACAAAAGTCAGCAGAAGTCTTACAGTGGCAAAGCATCTGGAATTCAATGCTATCATTGTAAGATGGAGCGTCACACAAGAAAGGTGTGCCCTGAACGCCTGAAAGATCATGGAGGTAAGGATAATGGCAATGCGGCCATTGTTTAAGATAATTTCGAATAATTTGATGTTCTTGTGGTTTCAAGTGATGATTCTAGTAAGGAGTGGATTATGGATTCAAGTTGCACTTGGCACATGACTCCAAGCAAATACTTGTTCGAGGAATTATGTGATCAATATGGTGGATCTGTATTGCTGGGAAACAACAAAGCTTGCAAGATTGCAGGTGTTAGATCTGTGAGATTTAAGCTCCATGACAAGTCAATAAGGTTGTTGACTGAAGTCATGTATGTTCCTGATTTGAAGAGAAATTTGATTTCTCTTGGTGAATTCGATAAGAAAGGATATGTTTTCCAAAAAGAGAAAAGTATCCTAAGAGTCATGAAGGGGTCGAAGGAAGTCTTGAGAGGCGTGAAGAAACAAGGCTTGTATACCCTTGAGGCTGAAGTTGTAAGTGGTTCGACAAATGTTGCATCCACGAAACCTTCATCGAAGACGGAAATTCGGCACATGAGATTGGGCCATGTCAGTGAAATGGGTCTGGTCAAATTAGGGAAACAAAATCTGCTTGGTGGAGACAAAGTCGAAAAGCTAAAGTTTTGTGAACCCTGTGTACTTGGAAAATCTTTCAGAGTGAATTTCAACAAAGGCAAACAAAGAACAAATGGATCCCTTGATTATATCCATGATGACCTTTGGGGGCCTGCAAGGTGTCCATCACATTCAAGAGCAAGGTATTTTCTATCCATAGTAGATGATTATTCTAGAAAATTATGGGTATTCATCCAGATGACTAAGGATGAAACTTTTTATAATTTCAAAAGTTGGAAGACTCTGGTTGAAAATCTGACTGGAAAAAATGTTAAGAGGTTGAGAACCGATAATGGCCTTGAATTTTGCAATGAGGCATTCGACATTTTTTGTGTTGCCTCTGGTTTGCAAGGCATAGAACTACTGTAGGTACTCCATACTAAAATGGTTTGGATGGAAGGTTTAATCAAACTCTAGTGTGTCGAAGGGTAGCTTCTGGTTCAATAGAGATTGTGTTGAAGACCTACATACTGAAGTCGAAATGTGTTCTAGTATTTGGGTGTTGAAATGATAGGGTTGTTAGTATTTTGAATTGGGCCTATTTGTTATGTCCAATTATTTAAGTTAACTTGTACCCTAAGTTGGCTTGTAACGGGTATTTGTGAAAAAGCTCATTAGTTTAGTATGTTAGGTTTTATTAGAATCTTGGATTTGGTAAACTTCGCTAGTCTCTTATTAAATGTCACTTGCGAGATCACTAGAGAATCTCAGAATAATGCTTTCTGTGTTTCAAAGGTTTTTTGGTGGAAAGTCCTTCAATTCTAGGATAGCATCGACATGGCGTCGACACGTTTGGGAGTTTGATAGATACGTCTTCACCAAGGCTCTTGGTGAAAATCAAACCAACAAAGATAAAGGCAGGCGTTTGACACACCTGATCGTTGAAATGGAAATTTTGCAAGGAAATGCTTTTGTGAAAATCAAACCAACAAAAACAAAGAATGAAAACGAAAAGAACGTAAAGTAAATGACATAACATTTAAAGTTTGCAAAAACTAGATGGTTCAAACATACATAGCCCTTGCTTGACTCATTTTTCTCTTTAGCTTGGGTACTCTGAGTGTGTAGCGTGTAGGTGTTTGTAAATTGTGAACCTCTAAAATTATGTACAAAACACTTTATTTATAATGCGTAAAACTAACTACTCCATGGAGGTTATTGATCCCATGTTTCCTCGCGTAACTTCCAACTTATAACTCCACATTTTTCATCTGGTATTTCCCTAAAAAAAACCCTCTTAACCGCTTCTTTCAAATCTATGGGCTCCCACTCCTTATCTTGGGCTTTTGTTTCTCAAGCCCAATAGACCTTTGTTAGCCTTTACATTTCAGTCGACCGAATGAGGTTCAACCTTGTTCTTCTCCGTGTGATGCCCATTCTTTTTGGCTTCTATCCTTTGGCTTGGATTTTTAAGAAGTAGAAAATCCTAGCCAACAAATTGCCCCCCAAAATGTCCTTTTCGACTGGAAGAGAAACAAACATTTTCAAACTTTTCCTTTAGGGTCTGCTTGGAAGATTAGAAAAAGCTAAGAGAGAGAGAGAGGGGAGAGAGAAGTATAAGAGAAGTATGCAATTTCTTCTGCTTGGCATATGTGAGAAATAGGGGAGAGAGAAGAAAATAGCATGGGACCCACATGATTTTTCTTCTCCCCAATTTACCGAAGAAATGATGAGAGAGAGTATAAAATTCATCTTTTTCCTTTTTTGTCCATTCCCTCCAAAAAATATATTAATATAAGGGTGTTGTTGTCTTTTTAAAATTAAACACACTTCTCTCTCTTCTATTTCTCTTACACTTCTCTTATAACAAACAATATATCAAATCTACTCTATTTCTCATCTCTTTATCTCTTCTTACACTCTTTCTCACCTCTTTCTCTCTTCTCAATTTCATCTCATAACCAAACACACCCTTAGTGCGTAATGACATCACCCTCATCATGGCTTTTCACTCAAACGTCATGTCAGTGCACGTTCATCCACTTCCATATCTTCTAGCTACAACTTCCTAGGATCGACGTGGCGCCCATATTCTACCAACTTCCTCAAAACGTTTGCTGTCCGTCTATGATCTGCCCTTTCTCCCAAACGCTTAATATTCTTGACAGTATAAATACCTATCTCACTTATTTAGTTTCCTTTTTACGCTCACTTCACATTTCCAAACTCTTTGCAAACTCTGTCTCTTCTGTTTCCAAAGATCCCCAACAACCCTTTTACTTCCTTCTTCAGAACTTTCAACTCCCTCCCTGGCTGCTGAACTTCAAGTTGCTGATGTTCTTCAAGAACCTGAAGGTGTTTTCTTGGTTTTTGTTATGCATGACGTGCTTCAAGGCCAAGGTACGCAACCCTTCGTGCTAGAGCCTCCGTTGGCTCATGACGGTAAGATGAAAGCCTTCTGTCACCAGGTTTACTTCCTTTTCTCCGGAAGCAACAACCACATGCCTTTCTGGGCCCTATCCCTGATGAGAAACGAGAAGTGAAGACTATAAAATACGTTTTCCCATTCATTCTAACACTAGACACCCTATTTCTTTGAGGGATGGTTTTGATCAGACCCTCGACCGCAGCCCCCTTTATCGGACTGTACGAATATTCTGTTCTGTTCCTATTGTCATCCAAGATTATCTGGCTTGGTTGTTGTTGAAAGTATTTTGGGTAAATATTTTCTAATATATCATATCCACAGAGACTGAGTCAATATTACTGCCGTTCTATAGTCGAATTATAATGAGTGGTAAAAAGCATTGGTTTTGATTATTTAGTCTAAAAGTGCGTATAAGAAAGTAATAATTAATTGACTGAAAGCTTAAAGAATGAATAACAATGGTGATGAATATGTTGAGTTCTAGGGTTCATCAACCTATTCGTATGCAATGATCAATTAATCCACAAGTGAACCATTATATAAGCTATTATCTTCATTCATCCTCAAAACAGATATTATGTCTAAGATCAATTTAGAGCCACCTCTACCGGTATGATATTCGATCTCTCAGAATAACTATAAAGATAAAGGGAATTAAACACAGTGATTTATGAAAACTTATTCACAATCCCATCTCTGAAAATTAAGAACAAGTCAATATAAAAACCTAGGGCAAAAGTATGAACTCTATCTCTCGATTGATAATTCAACAATGATATAAAATAAAAGCAAGGTTCTTTATTGATAATAAAACATAAACAATTGTTCACAGGAATTAATCAAAGTTATTGCATCTTCATAGGTTAACTACTACCTTAAACTCAACACAATGGGGTTTAGCTCTCCATAGACATGAAGAACACACAACACTTCATAGAGGGATTCATCTTAATCAAGGGAATGTCTTCGATTGATGTTGAATTCTCCGTCGAATGTTGTTTTCAGCTCTGGAATATGAATACTCTCTGAATTTCGCTCACCAAAGATCTCTCCCTTATGAGGATTAGGGCTTCTATTTATAACCCTATTTATTTTTACGAAGCAAGCGCGACGCGACACGGAGTAGCGAGGCGCGAACTGAGACCAGAAGGTTTGGCGCGTCTTGCCCAATTCTGCTGCGGCTCGGCCTCTGCTTTTTCCTACTTCTTTGTGATTTTGCGTCTCCAGTGTCCCTACGCCTTCATGTTTCCTCATCCTTACTTTTCAGCTTTAATACCTGCACCAATAACACCCAAAGTGATTCCATTTGCTCTGCAATCAGAATCAAACTTTTAGAGTTCAATTCTAACCATAAAATCACTAAAAATCATACAATAAGCTCGACTTCAGATCAAAAGGTAGTTATTTTAACACATGAAAATACTAATAATTCACTCCTAACAAACTCTCTCCAACTTAGAGTTTTGTTTGTCCCTAAACAAAATTACTCACCTCAGTGAAGACAACCACACATACCAACAATCATGCAACAAGTTTTCCAAAGATTTTTTTCAAATGGCTCAATTCAGTAATCAAGTCAGATAGTCTTCATCCCCCCTGCAACTCAGAACATGCACATGAAACAAATTTTGAAAGAAAATTACCTCCAGAAGTTCAAAACACTACACAACCGCAGTTGAATCAGCACTAATCACTCTCATAAGAAAATATGATGATTAAAGAGGGGTTAGACACTCATCCAAATAATTAAATCAACAAGTATTCATATCATACGTTCACCGTATTGTTTGCATACCATCTGTCTACTGTTGTTGCAACCGTCAGTGTTTGAACATCCAATAATTTGCATATAAAATTGGTGCTAACCTAATTCAATATTGACAAACAAAAAAAAGATTGCATGCAAACTCTACAGCAGATGGCTTCAGACAGGGCCGGCCCAACATATTTGGAGGCCTGAGGCAAAATAATTAAAAATATTTTAATAAAAATTAACATTAGTGTAATAAAATTATTAATTTTTATTTAAATATTATTTTTTTTATCTAATATGAGTTTATTAACAATAATTTAAATTAGATAAATCTTATTTATTTAATGATAAATTTTTATTTATAATAATAAGAAAATGATAAAATATTATATAAAAACTTAGTAAAAATATTAAAAACCCACAACTTATTCATGTGTTTATATATATAATTATTTATTAAATATTTATAATTGTGTAAATCGTTAAACTTATAATAAAAAAATATTTTTTATTTTTTTTATTATTTGTTGTGCTCAATAACAATCTATAACAATCAATCAATAGATAAAAAAAATATTGTGCTCACTTGTTTTCACTTTACTCTCAAATCTCTCATTATTTGTTTGTTATATACCTTTGTTTTATTTTTTATATTATAATATTGATTAAACTAATGATTTAAATACATAAGAGGCCAAATTGTAGTACAATCATATTTCAAAACAGCAGTATATATGATATTACCAACTATTGATCTTATATGCAATATGCAAACAAAGGGTTGAAATCCTCTTCATTTCTTAAAAGAAATGGAAGACTCCATTACTATAGTTTTGAGTAAATAAAATTAAATAAATATGAAATAAATGTCACATGTCATGAAAATACGTGCTATTTACATACAAAATTATAATAATGGAGAAAATGGAGAGAGAGAGAGAGAGAGAGAGAGAGAGAGAGAGAAATGGAGAGGATCCTGACCCGCAAACAAAAGGAGTAGTACTCAGTATTATGTTTTCAAAAAGTGAGGCCCTAGGCGGTAGCCTTGTTGGCCTACCCCTAGGGCCGGGTCTGGCTTCAGAAAAAACCTTTAATGTGTCTTGATATTGCTCAAGATTTTTTTAGTGGTTTTATTCCATTTTATTGGGGTTTTGATATGTTAGTAAAGTGAGACAAACATATCTGTAAGTGCATGGTTGAAGTGATAGACCATAAATTAGAGATTGAAGAGATAGAAGGTTCATTGTTGAATGAAAGGTTTTGTCTTAGTTCTTCTTTTTAATGAGTTTTTTGTTTTAATGCTTGTGTGGTTTGTTTTAATTATTTTTGCGATTGTTGTGAGTATGGTTCCGAACATCATTTCTTTTGTTAAGCTTTGTTTAAATCCTGGTAAGTTTCATTTGGTTTTAGTTCATGTTAAGTTTTTGCACGACCAGTTATGAATATTATGTTTATCTGTATGTGGTTCATTTACTCAATTTCTCTTTCAACTTTTTCGATATGATAATAGTTGCATTTATATTATTATAGTTGGTGAAAAAATCAGACTTTACGACTAAAGTCCCTTGTGCAAGGGATCGATTAGTTAAGGCTTACTTTTGGTCACTGGCTATGACCTTTTTCAACATGCTTCAGAAAATGCATCAAAAAGAACTTGCCAGTATCACTAAGTATTCAAAATGTACTCATTTTTCAAACGGAATGTTTAATCACATTCAACCATTTTTCTTAGAAATGTATTCATTTTGTGACATAATAATAGTTGCATTTATATTATTATAGGTGGTGGAAAAAATCGGACTTTACGACTAAAGTCCCTTACGCGAGGGATCGAGTAGTTGAGGCTTACTTTTGGCCACTGGCTATGTCCTTTGAGCCTAAATATGTGACTTCAAGAAAGATAAGAGAAAAATTTGTGTCATGTATTTCTCTTTTAGATGATACTTATGATGCATTCGGTACGGTTGTAGAACTCGAAATCTTCATAGAAGCAATCCAAAGGTTGATTTGAAGTTGTCATTCACCTATTCATGTGATTTTCTTATCTTTCTAAAGTTTTTTGCCATAATTCTCTTTATGTTTGAATTTCAGGTGGGATTTTAGTCTCATCCAATCCCTTCCAGAGTGCATGAAAGTAGTATTTTAAACAGTTGTAGGACTGTGGAAAGAAATAGAGATGACATTGGTAGAGGATGGAAAATCGAATTTCGTACTTCCATATATTAAACATTCTGTAAGCTTCCAATTCTTAAACATATTTTAAATCTGATAATCATCCTTCAAAACTTGATTATCATTCAATATTTTTCTCTCTCAAATCAAAACCACAAATATATGTGTTAATTAATTGACCCTGCTAATTGTTAATGTTCTTTTCGTTTACAACATGTTTCTGACTTTTTGTGTTGATTACAACACCACAAATAATGCACCCATGCGACAACACGGGTCTCTGACTAGTTTATCTAATATACATCTATAAAAATATAAAAATTAAAGTACATGGAAAAATCAGGTTTAACCATACTCATTTAAATTCAGTTTTAACTAATTTTAAGGGCACCTTAGTCTTTTTTCTACACTATTTTCACTGCATTGTTTTGACATTAAATGTTGCTGATGTATTATGTCCACAAAATTTTTCACATATTTTATTTATTTTATTCGTTAATTTGTTTTACAACAACAAATCATCAAAGTAAGCTTTGAACATAGCACATTGGTATTCCAATAAAGTGGTTTTGCGAATCAATGTATTGGGTTCCAGTTTGCAAGATGGAAAATGCTTAATGTTAAGAAAATATTAAAACAAGAAAGGCAAGAATAAATCTCAACCATTCAATATCACAACCACCCCATGATTCCTATTAAAAAGGAAATTAAATTAAAAATAAATTTAAAAATATCCACTAAATTAATGACACATGTACATTCTTGTGTTTCTTATTCAAATGCTTTCGTACTAAATAGCATTACTCTTGCACGATTGTATTCTAAGTCTAATTATTATTATTCCACAATAAATTTGGATCCATCACCCATCACCGATGCATCTGTACATAAATACCAAGGCACCAAATTCAATTATATCCTTCATATTTAGGAATACCAATAGTAAAAAAAATTCTTCACACCATCATAACTTGTAGCCTACATTTAATTCTTCCAACTTTCCAAAAACCCTAATCAACTACAAAAACAAAATGACTTTATAATCGATCTTCCAACTTCTGCATAATTGTTCTAAAATCCGGAAGAAGGTAAGTTTAAAATAATATTTTTTTCTCTCTCATTTTCCAGATTTGTTCTCACCAATATCCGATTTTGAACAAACATCAAAGCACGGTATCTGCAAAATTGAGTTTTAACCGTATTTTTTTTGTTTTTAGTCGTGTGGACAAATCGATCTATGGCTCGCCCTATTGAAGTTGTCAAAGATATCAATGATTCAAAAGACTTATGGAAGATAGCAGTTAAGGTATTCTTTGAGTTCATTAACATAGTATATTCTTGCAAGATGTTTATTGCCATCTAATTAGTTTTTATTCGACTTTTGTAGCTCGATATGATTCAAGTGATTGTGCCTCCTTTTTTGGTTCAGAAATTTAAGATGCAACTTGAAGTTGGATGTTCTTACATCATGAAAAATTTTAAGGTTTCAAATAATGACTT
The DNA here is from genome assembly GCF_029867415.1 of Vicia villosa. NCBI lineage: Eukaryota > Viridiplantae > Streptophyta > Magnoliopsida > Fabales > Fabaceae > Vicia > Vicia villosa. The sequence goes on along the minus strand of NC_081180.1, from coordinate 122,723,057 downwards.
TTCTTTTAGGAATACCAAGCATAGTTTCAACGAGTGCCACTGCCGCTCCAACTGCAATATGATGTAAGCATATATCATGTAAGCATGCAATCCAACGAGTGCCACTGCCGCTCCAACTGCAATATGATGCATTAAAAAATCATTTAACAAAGAAACAAAAGTTGCGGCTATATTTTCTGGTGACTTAAGAGTATTTGTAAATCGAAAGCAACTAAATGGAAACAACAATAGGGACCAGTTCAATGGCATAACACCCTAAGGTTATAAGTGGAAAATCATTATAAAATGAAAATGAACAATGAAACCAAAAGCGGACATGCAGCCAAAAGATACATCACATCATCCAAAATTTAAACAGGTCAATAGGCTCAAATTATCTAAGGAAGTCAACCTAAGAACTGATATACCTGAAACACACATAAGAGATCGCCCTATGAGCTTCTTGTAAAGCTTTCGGTTTTTTCCAGCTTTAGTTTCTGGAATGCTTAAGTGAGGGTGCTCAGCAGCCTTTACAATTCGGTAGAATATACCATTGGTATCCCCTAACTTCATACTGGTTTGTATAGGAGCCTCTACTCCCATATTATGACTAACCTACAAAACATATTGGCATGTAAGAAATATCATTACATTTCAACCACATAATGAAACAGTTGCTTGAAAACTTCTTAGCATCAAGAAAGCACATCTGCCAAGGAAGACATCAGATCAGAATGCAATTTTTTTCTTGACAATCTGTTCTAACACTCAGTTATGCTTATCCCAACATCATACCTAGTAGATGTTGCCCATAAATGGAAAAGCTAACATATTATACTCTTTGCTTGTTCTTGCATGCAAGTCCGTAGGAAATGTTGGACTTATTTCTATGGTTGTGTGTAGTATTAGTGGGGGTGTGAATGTTAGGCCCAATAGATTTAATGAAATTAGATTAAGTTAATTATATAAGGATTAGGTTAATTAGAAGGGAAGAAGTCTTGGGGAATTGGTCATGGGAAGTAGCAGAGAAAAGAGAAAAGAGGAGAGAGACTCATTCCCGTTTTTTGCAGCAGTCTCACTAAATCGACGATCCCTAATTCGTTAACTATTGGATCGTGCTCAAATTTTGAGGGTAGGTTCGCAACACCTATGTCTAACTTTTGACCATTGGGATCTTCAAAATAAGGTCTAAGTTGTGAGATATCATCATCCTACTGTAGCTGCATATTTGGGAAAATTTTCAGCTTTTGATTCTGATTTAGAAGAGAAAAGGTTGGAAGTTAGGGCAAAAGGTAGGTTCAATCGGAAGAATAGAGCGGTCTCCAATTCAAGGTAAGGGTGGGGTTCTTACTCTATAATGGGGTATATGATGAATAGTATGTGGGATTTTGGTTGAGTAAAATTGTTGTTGTGTGTGTATGTTAATTTGATTTGGGTGTTTTCGAAATTGATGAAATTGTTCTACTGCCAATGAATATATTGTTGAAAATTATTCTATGTTGATGTTGGTATAGTTGTTACTTTGTTGTGCTCATATGTTATATTGTTCTGGTGTGAGAAATTGTCAATTGAAGGGAGATTGGACAAGAAGAAATAAAATACAGAAGTGCGTCACCAGGAAAACAGGTGTGTCGAGGGGCACACAAGGTGTGACGGACGGCATGCGTGAAGGGAGTGTTCCGAGGTGCACAGGAAGCATGCCGATCGGCATGGCTTAGTGGTGGTGGGTGCCGAGCGGCACCATGTTTGTGTGCCAAGGGGCACAGGCTTTTGGTCTTAATTCTGGTTTCTATCCTATGTGTCTGCTTTTTGGTTGTCGTCTTAGCTAACAGTTTTGGTATAAGTGAATCATAGAGTAGTATACATCTATGTAGCGGATAGTAGGAATTAATTGTGAAATAAATTAGTAATAGCACATGAGGATATTCAGTAGAGTTCCAATAGCATGAAGTAGCAGAGATATTTAGTAGCATAAATGGCAGATTTAATATAATTAGCAGCGTTAGTATTAAATAGCAGAAAATATTGACTATAAGTATAAGTAGGAAATAAATTAGCAGTAAAGTAGAAAAACAAGTTTGTTAGTTGCAAGGATTGGTTTATAACAGGGAATTCAGTAACTAAAGTACATAGTAACAGTAGAGGTAATTTGATAACAGAAAATTAGTAGCTACATGGAGTTAGCAGAAAATGATTAATAAGGTTTATCAGTGGAATATTTAGTAGAATTAATTTAGTAGGACTCCGATAATAATAGTCTTAGATTATAAGTTGTTGTGATATTGTGGTGGTAAGTTGTGAAGTTGCAGGTGATGAATTGGGTTGTGTTGTCTCCATTGATTGGCAATTATTACATTATAGGTTTATGACCAACGTTGAATTATAGTTAATTTGTAGTCTTATGGCTAGTGTTGAATTGTTGTTAAGTTGTTGTGTTGTCGTTGAATTGTTATTAAGTTGTTGTTACAGTATTGTTGTTATTGTGTTGTCGTTGTTGTGTTGTCGTTGAAATGTTGTTGAGTTGTTGTTGAATCATTGTTATTGTTATTATTACATTCATATGTTTCCGCATACATAGCATATCAAGTTGGGAGCTTATGCTCTGTTAAGTTGGTCTGGATTGGCAAAAATTTGAAGTTGAGGGCTTATGCCTTGTTGATGCCTCTATTAATTTACAGATTATTAAGTTGGGCGCTTTGCTCCATTGGTACCACATGCATGTGCATTGTAACGAGTCGCATTCCGTGTTGCATATAAAAGTAGTGATTGACATTGTTTGAAAGTTGTGAAGTGGTGATTTTATATGGTTTGTTTCTAATATATTATTTATCATACATCTGATTATATTATAAGATATCTCACCCATTTTGCTTGAATGTTTCCCATATGCTGATAACGCGTAGGTAATCCAGAATGAAGGCTATTTATCTTCATTAGTTCAAGTCGGTATCGTTACTCTGATACGTAACACTCGGGGGGATGAACGATTGTTGCTTTATTGTTTTTATTACTTCAGTTGTCGAATTTTAAGTTGAATTTGTTAAGTATTTGTTGTTTTGAAGTTGTTTCAGTTGGACAAAGATGATATGTCATGAAAATTTGAAAATTGCTATTCCGATGCTTAATTAAAAAGTTTTTTTATTTTATAGACTAAACTATGCTGTTATCGGTTCATCCGAGCTTTATGTGTTATGTATTTGTTTTACATGCGATTACATGAAGTTGTTTTAAGTAGTAAGTGTACCATCTCATTTATATTTTGAAATTTTATAACTTTGATTTAATAATATTCCCCGTGTAAAAATGGGGTGTTACATGGTTCACACATAAAAGACCATCATCAGTTGACTTTCTGACATGATTTACACATAGTCGACCGTCTTGAATGCATCCCTGACATGGTAAACACATAGTCGACCATCATCAGTTGACTATCTGACATAGTTCACACATAGTCGAGCATCTTCAAGGCATCCCTAACATGGTTCACACATAGACGACCATCATTAGTTGATTATCTGACATGATTCACATATAGTTGACTGTCTTCAATGCATGCCTGACATGGTTCAGACATAGTCGACCATCATCAGTTGACTATCTGACATGGTTCACACATAGTCGATCGTCTTCTATGCATCCCTGACATGGTTCACACATAGTCGGCCATCATCAGTTCACTATCTGACATGGTTCACACATAGCCGAACGTCTTTAATGTATCCCTGATATGGTTCATACATAGTAGACCATCATCAATTAACTATTCGAAATGGTTCACACATAGTCGACCGTATTCAATGCATCCCTGACATGGTTCACACATAAAAGACCATCATCAATTGACTATCTGATATGGTTCACACATGGTCGATCGTCTTCAATGCATCCCTGACATGGTTAACACAAAGTCGGCCATCATCGGTTGGTTATCTGACATAGTTCACACATAGTCGAGCATCTTTAATGCATCCATAGCATGATTCACATATAGTCGATCATCATTAGTTGATTATCTAACATGATTCACACATAGTCGATCGTCTTCAATGCATCCTTGACATGGTTCAAACATAGTCAACCATCATTAGTTGACTATCTAACACGGTTCACACATAGCCAACCGTCTTCAATGCATCCCTGACATGGTTCATACATAGTAGATCATAATCAGTTGACTATTCGAAATGGTTTACACATAGTCAATCGTATTCAATACATATCCCTGACATGGTTCACACATAAAAGACCATCATCAGTTGATTATCTAACATGGTTCACACATTGTCGACCGTCTTCAATGCATCCATGGCATGGTTAACACAAAGTAGACCATCGTCAGTTGACTATCTGACATAGTTCACACATAGTCGAGCATCTTCAATGCATCCCTAACATGGTTCACACATAGTCGACCATCATTAGTTGACTGTCGGGCATGGTTCACGCATAGTCGATCGTCTTTAATGCATCCCTAACATGGTTCAGACATAGTCGACCATCATTAGCTAACTATCTGACATGGTTCACACATAGTCGACCGTCTTTTATGCATCTTTGACATGGTTCACACATAGTCGACCATCATCAGTTGACTATCTGACACAGTTCACACATAGTTGACCGTCTTTAATGCATCCCTGACATGGTTCAGACATAGTCGACCATCATCAGTTGACTATCTGACATGGTTTAAACATAGTCGACTGTCTTCAATGCATCTCTGACTTGATTCAAACATAGTCGACCATCATTAGTTAACTATTTGACATGGTTCACACATAGTCGATCATCTTCTATGTATCCCTGACATGGTTAACACTTAGTCGACCATCATCAGTTAACTATCTGACATGGTTCATACATATTCGATCGTATCCAATGCATCTCTGATATGGTTACACATAGTCGATCATCATCAATTAACTATCTGACATGGTTCACACATAGTCGACCATCTTCAATGCATCTCTGACATGGTTCACACATAGTCAACCATCATCAGTTGACTATCTGACATTGTTCACACATAATCGACGGTCTTATATGCATCCCTGACATGGTTCACATATAGTTTACCGTCATTTATTGATCTCTTCCATGGTTCATACATAGTTGACCATCATCCTATGCATTTTTGACATGGTTCACAAATAGTTGACCATCATCCATTGACTCTCTTCCATGAAAATCACATTGTTGACCTTCATATGTTGACTCTCTTCTATGGTTCACACATAGTTGACCATCATAAATGGATTTCTTGCATGGTTCGCATATAGTTTCCATCATCAATGGATCTCTTCCACGGTTCACACATAATTGACCATCTTCGATGCATCTCTAACATGGTTCACACATAGTTGACCATCATCTGTTGAATCTCTTTCTTGGTTCATACATAGTTGACCATCATCTGTTGATATCTTCCATGGTCCACACATAGTTAACCATTATGGGTTGACTCTCTTCTATGGTCCATACATAGTTGACCACATGTGTTGACTATCTTCCATGGTTCACACATAGTTGACCATCATCTGACGATCTCTTCCACGGTTCACACATAGTTGACCATCATCGGTTGACTATCTTCCATGGTTCACACATAGTTGACCTCATCTGTCGACTTTCTTCCATGATTCACACATAGTTGACCATCATCTGATGATCTCTTCCATGGTTCACACATAGTTGACCATCATCATCAGTTGACTATCTTCCATGGTTCACACATAATTGACCTCATCTGTTAACTCTCTTCCATGATTCACACATAGTTGATCATCATCTGTTGATTATCTTCCATGGTTCACACATAATTGACATTCATATGTTGACTCTCTTCCATGATTTACACATATTTGACCATCATGAATAGATCTCTTCCATGGATCACACATAGTTGATCATCATCAATGGGTCTATTCCATGGTTCACGAATAGTTGACCATCATCAATGAATCTCTTTCATGGTTCACACATAGTTGGCCATTATTTTTTGAAAGTAAATAACAATTAAAAAATTTGATATTCTAAAAATTGTTGTATTAAAAAATAAATTAGATCATAGTTTAAATCACATAATTATTTTTCAAATATATTATTAAAAACAATTTTGATATTAAAAAACGTTTTTACTTTGAAAGTAAGTAGCAATTAAAATTTTTTATATTCTTAAAAATGTTGTATTAAAAAATAAATTAGATCATAGTTAAAATCACATCACTTTTTTAAAATATATTGTAAAAAATAATTTTGATATTACAAAACGTTTTTACTTTGAAAGTAAGTAACAATTAAAATTTTTGATATTCTTAAAAATGTTGTATTAAAAAATAAATTAGATGATAATTTAAATCACATAATTATTTTTAAAATATATTGTAAAAAATAATTTTGATATTAAAAAATGTTTTACTTTGAAAATTAATAACAATTAATTTTTTTAATATTCTTAAAAACGTATTAAAATTATCTAAATTAATTTTTTATTTAGTATTTTCTTTTAATTTATTTTATTAACGTTTTAATGTTATTCAAATAAAAAAATTCTTTGAATTTGTCAATTTGAAGAATACTGCAACTGTTACATAGTATTAATATAGTATCAATTTGAATAGTTAGAATCAATTGGAATATACTGTAACTTTTAAATGAATATTGCAACGTTTGAATTTTTTTAATTAATCAATTTTTCAAAAAAATTACACAAATAACCAACATTTTAAAATGTTTACGCAAATGACCAATTTTTCATAAAATTAACACATTGTCGCCAAACCCATTGGCGAATACACTTAAATTTTTGGCCAAATCGCCATCCCTAGTGGTGCAACATTATTTTATTTATTTTCTTATTTTATTTACTCCACTTATTTTATATTGTTTAAATTATTCTACTTAACTAATAAACTACATTACTTAAATAAAGAATATTAATAAAAAATAACTACCATTTTATATTAATAAGAAAACTACAATTACATTAATCATAATAGGATCTACAATTACATATTTGGCGGACCTAGTGCGGATGACCCTGGTACGATCCGCACGGCGGAGGTCTAATAACTCGGCATTCTTCACCATCCCCATGCTTGGAGTAAGAATGCACATCCATAAAATGTACAACTTTCTTTTTTAGCATTTTTACAGAAGGAGTTGTAGAGGTAAGCCAAAACCGCAGAACCCCAACTATACGTCTTGATGGTACCAATGTCCTCAAGCAAACACAAGTACATAAATATTATATTATTCCCTGTGCCCTCGGGAAATAGCAAGTTACCAAATAATGACATAATATAAAATCTAGTTTTCATTATTTTTTGTCCTTCAGACGAATTCTCGTTCAAATTAAAGCGGTCATAATGATATTTAAGGGTCGATAGCTTAATACCTTAGCCCAATGCTTTCGCTTCATCTACACCCTCGACCAAATCTAGGCCCAACATTTGCTCGCATATGGGCATTAGGTTGTTGAACGTTTTCAATTTTCATTCACTGTCTTTCCATCAATTGGGAGACCCAATAACATGTTCACACAATGCCAATTTGAATTTAGTATCAATTGTAGTATTTACCAAATTCATTACATGACCGAACCCCCACACGCTCAATGTAAGGCACAATCCACGGATCAGGAGCATCTATAGGGTGTGAACGGGTCCGAAATCTAGAGACATCCTAAAAAAAATATATATCCAACAATTAATATAGTGTATGAAATAGAGTATTAGATATAGATATAGAAACAATATATATATATATATATATATATATATATATATATATATATATATATATATATAGAGAGAGAGAGAGAGTAGTAGTAGATGTAAAGAATATAACCTTATGTATGTCGAAATAGTTCTCTGGTGTTCTTGACCCATAGTGTTTAATCTTGGATTTGGTAAACTTCGTTAGTCTCTTATTAAAGGTCACTTACGAGATCGACTAGAGAATCTCAGAACAGTGCTTTTTGTGTTTCAAAGGTTTTTTGGTGGAAAGTCCTTCAATTCTAGGATAGCATCGACACGATCGGGAGTTTGATAGATACATCTTCACCAAGGCTCTTGGTGAAAATCAAACCAACAAGGATAAAGGCAGGCGTTCGACACACCTGATCGTTGAAATGGAAGTTTTGCAAGGAAATGATTTTGTGTAAATCAAGCCAACAAAAATAAAGAACGAAAACGACAAGAACTTAAAGTAAATGACATAACATTTAAAGTTTGCAGAAATGTAGATGGTTCAAACATACATAGCCCTTGTTTGACTCATTTTGCTCTTTAGCTTGGGTACTCTGAGTGTGTAGCGTGTAGGCGTTTGTAAATTGTGAACCTCTAAAACTACGTACAAAACACTTTATTTATAATGCGTAAAACTAACTACTCCATGGAGGTTATTGATCCCACGTTTCCTCGCGTAACTTCCAACTTATAACTCCACATTTTTCATCCGGTCTTTCCATCCAAAAACCCCTCTTAACTACTTCTTTCAAATCTATGGGCTCCCACTCCTTGTTTTGGGCTTTTGTTTCTCCAGCCCAATAGACCTTTGTTAGCCTTTACATTTCAGTCGATCGAATGAGGTTCGACCTTGTTCTTCTGCGTGCGACGCCCATTTTTTTTGGCTTCTATCCTTTGGCTTAGATTTTTTAAGAAGTAGAAAATCCTAGCCAACAAATTGCCCCCCGAAATGTCCTTTTCGACTGGAAGAGAAACAGACATTTTCAAACTTTTCCTTTAGTTCATACTGACGTCACCCTCATCATGGCTTTTCACTCAAACGTCATTTCAGCACACGTTCAGTCACTTCCCTATCTTCTAGCTACAACTTCCTAGGATCGACGTGGCGCCCATTTTCTACCAACTTCCTCAAAACGTTTCTTGTTCGTCTGACACGTATCAGCCTATGATCTGCCCTTTCTCCTAAATGCTTGAGATTCTTGACAGTGTAAATACCTATCTCACTTCTTCGGTTTCCTTTTTACGCTCACTTCACATTTCCAAACTCTTTGCGAACTCTATCTCTTTTGTTTCCAAAGATCCCCCAAAGACCTTTTTACTTCCTTCTTCAGAACTTTCAACTCCCTCCATGGCTGCTAAACTTCAAGTTGTTGATGTTCTTCAAGACCCTGAAGGTGTCTTATTGGTTTCTATTATGCATGGTGTGCTTCAAGGCCAAGGTCTGCAACCCTTCGTGCTGAAGCCTCCGTTGGTTCATGACGATAAGATGAAAGCTTTTCATCACCAGGTTTTGCTTCCTTTCCTCCTGAAGCAACAAGCGCATGCCCTTCTTGGCCCTATCCCTGATGAGAAACGAGAAGTGAAGACTATAAAAGACGTTTTCCCTATTCATCCTAACACTAGACCCCCTATTTCTTTGGGGGATGGTTCTGATCAGACCCTCGACCTCAGCCCCCTTTATCGGACTGTACAGATCTTCCGTTCTGTTCCTACTGTCAGCCAAGATTATCTGGCTTGGTTGTCCAAAACCGAGAAGGTAAAAGGTGATTTTTGGAAACAACAAGGTATTTATGACTTGATCCAGCTTTCTTCCGTCGGCCTCACCTGCTGCCCTAATTTCCTGGTCTCTTCCCTTTATTTTTGGGAAGGGTCGACTAACAGCTTCCACTTCCCATGTGGTATGATGACCCTCACCCTCTTCGACGTTGCAGCCATCACTGGGCTACAACCCACTAGACACTCTTTCACAACAATTGCTGCTGATTAAAATGTCGTTCAATTCGACAAGGAAGCTGTCAGCTTTACCAAGTATATTGAGCGTTTCCATCAGAAACAAGTAGACTCAGTTTCTGATGAGGAGCATGTTGCCTTCCTGACTTTGTGGCTCTCAAAATACGTCTTTTATTGTCGCTCTGTGAAAGTTACCAAGAAGTTCATTGCCTTGGCCCACCAACTCCATCAAAGGCGAAATATCTGCCTTAGTGAACTGATATTGGGCTCGCTTTATGAGTCCCTAAGCGAAGGTGTCGCTTTGATGCCTGCCGACCCCAACAAACCACATAACAACTACCTACTCGCTGGCCCTTTCTGACTGCTCTAGTTGTGGCTTAATGCCACTTTCAATCATCGACTGCGTATCTTGCTTACTGGTGCTCAGGAAGTTGTTTTCGAACAACAACCCATCGAGGGGCGTCGTCTTGCTGGCGTCGTCTTGCTGCCATGACGTAATATATGCTATTAATGATATATTCAAACTTAATATTCACATGAATAAAATTACATATACAAATTATATGTTATGTTATTTTAATATTTGATATGTCAGACTTTATGAGGTAAATAACCACATAATCTCAATCTTGTGATTAGTCAATTTTAAGAAAATTTCTCTTCGTCTAAGAAATTATTACCGGTGGTCTTCCTATCATGTTTTGAATATGTAGTTCTAGAACATGTCACATACATATGCAATATTTTATTCTAGAGATTTGTGATTGATATTTTGTTTGCATAATTTTAAACAATGATCTGAAACATCCTAATGATGAGGACCTAGTAGACTCGACCATTATTCATCGATTCAAAATTATTTTAAACATGAGAAATAAAATAAAACCGTAAGATTTATTAGGATATAATCCAATCAATACAAGTTTATTTCATTAATTGATATTTTAAATAATTAAGAAAACACATTGATGTCATTTCCAAGTATTTTAGTTCACTCTATTTCATCTATGTAAACAGAACCTGAAATTGAAATTATAGTGACTACATCTTTATGTGGGAGACACAAAAAACAATTCAAATTTCAGTAGTAACTAACTTGTGACCGACACCAAAAATATGCTCTTGTATTCTAGGATTTTCCTTGTAGTTTTTTTCTTCTTGGGCCTTGGCCCTCCCTAATATCAAAAAAAAAAAAATGCTCTTGTACACCTAGTACCTCTCTCATAAGAAAATTAAATGTGGGAGACACATTCAGAAAGCTAAAGGATAATTATCTTGGTGTTCATTACAAATGCTGCTAGTCACTACAAATATGTTTTTATTACAGATGCAGATGTTTCTATTTCTCCAATTCTTACAAATGTAGATGCCTCCATTTCTCCATTAAATGTGTCGATTTCTTCTAAAACAATCCCTCTCCTGACAGCATGAATATATTAGTCAGTCAAAATTCTAGTCAATGACAGACTTTGATCTTAATAGTAAAAGACATGTCCAACAGAACTCCAAAAATCCAGTCACAACTCACAAAGTAAAGTGTCTGGGAAAGACTATTAATACGTGTTACTATTTGCAAATTGCAACAATAGTTAGAATAACTTACGCAATTCGTCTAAAGAAATTTTATCAACGCTCTCTCCACTTTTGATTAGGCGGAGTTTCCCTGAAGAGACAGCATATAGAGCATTAACACAGTATGATCCATATGAGCAACAACAAAGTATCAGTTTGAAATGAGAAGAGTGAAACAAAAACAATTAATATTAGAGCTTAATGCTTGTTGGTCTTTCACAGAAAACTTAATAAAGAATAAGAAAAAATGCATATAAAAAATATAAATGACCGTACCATCACGGCGAACGCATATCTCTGGAATGCTTTTAACTTCACCATTAATACTATCATTGTAAACTCTAGTCTCAATTTCACCCTCAACATACACTGAAGAACTGCATTAAAGCTTCATGTGTCAGTCTTGAATAATTTTATATTTACAACAAAATCAAATATCTCTTTATATGTACACTTACTTTTTAAAAAGTTGTTGTACTGCATAAGCTCCTAGAACATCATTATGCACAGCAATGCGATGCCACTGAGCAGGTTTTGGCAAATCCTTCGATCCTATAATTCTTTGGTCATACATCCCCCCTGTCCCAACTGTAAAGATGGTTACGTTCTTCCCATTTCTTAATATCTTCTGTACAGGAGCTTGGCCAACTTTTCCACAAATAATAGCCTGCTTCAAAACACTACGGTGTTGGTCAAATTATTTGTCGGGTTCAACAAACAAACATAGCACAATTTGTCATATCTAAAGCTAAGGAAGAATAGTTTTTTTTTAAAAAGGCTAAGGAAGAAAAGAAGACTTGTTCATTAAATTATCTTTCATTCTGAAGTCTCATAGTGAGAGTCTTTCTTATTAGCTTTAGCACGAACACTATCTAGAATCAATGCTATTTATTCAAACTCATAAGTTATTGGTTATGATAATTGAAATCTTACCCGAAGCATTTCTGATTGGATGGATAAAAATTAACCCTATTAAATTTAAAAACATGCACTGAAAAAGCCTCTGCCTAAGCATAGTAGACAAAACATGATTCAATGAATAACAACAACAACCAAACTTTATCCCACTAAGTGAAATCGGCTACATGGGTCAACTTTCGCCATAATGTTCTGTCCAAATCGTTAATCTTGAGGTATTTCTTAATAACTTCTCTTATAGTTTTTTTTCTAGGTCTTCCCCTACGCCTAATTGTTTGACTTCTCTCCATCTAATTTACTCTTCTTATCACAGAATCTACAGGTAACACTTTCTCTAATATTATCCTTTCTAATTTTATCAAAACATGATTCAGTGAATCAAGCACACCAAATTTAAATCTATCTCAACATAAAATAAGACAGGATTTGAAATTTGGATTAGCTTAGTTATCGGAAGCTCTTCAATATACATAAGCATATGGTTCCACACTTCCAAAGATATTCGTAATAAACTTGTAGATTTTTATAAAGAAGTTAAATTAAGAGGGTTTCTTCAAAAACCAAGATGTAGAAGCTAATTTCAACTTAATCATTAAGCTATTGTTTTTAGAACTCCTAGCTGAGTGCTTTTTCGAGAAGTTAATCCTAACCGATTCTTTCGGCCGTTACAAAATCAAAATTCCATCACAGAGGTGTCTACAAAAGTAATAAAATTCAGATTACCTTGTGCACACCCCGAAATCCCCAACCTCTTCTAGGATCAACACCTTGCAGCTGTAAATCAGGTCTACCACCAAGAAAATCATCAAACTCACCATCTAATTCTTCCTTATTTGCTGAAGGCTGATCAACATCGGTTTCAGATATCAAAGTTGAGTACCATACCGCCGCGCTTCTCGGCACAGCAGCTGATGGATTCAGAAACGGCAAACATTTTATCTCACACACATATGAAAAAAAAAATACAATATAATAATTCCTAACAAGTGTTTGACAAAATGCTCCACTGAAACCTAGAAATGAATGTGCTGTAATTATGAGGAATTATTCATAGCAGAAATAGTGAGACATTGACGTTAGTGTTTACAGGTTATATGCAGAAATAGAAAACGAAGAGAGATATACCGTGAGAAGAGAGTCGCAGATGCTTGGCGAGTCTTGCTGCTACGGAATTCATTTTAAGTAAAGATGAACGAGCAACTGCGAGAAGGGTTTAACGTTACCAGAACGCTGTGTTTTTTTTTTCTTGTTAACTAATCATGGTATGGGCTTAAGCAGCAGAAATGGGCCATGCCCATACAAATGTATTGGGCCTTACCTATTTATTCCCAAAAGATTCCGGGAAATGCTCATTCCACTATATGAGCATACCACACCCTTAAAACTCTGATTTTGTCTTTCAAGCATCTGGAAATCATAGGCGGCAAACAGGCATGCTCCGCAAAAAAGTGAGAACAGGGCGGAAAAAGTCCACGGACACTGTACCCATAAAAGCACACAAAAATGTATATATATATCCATGTGTCCACAAAAGCCCACGAAAAAAAAAAGGGACGGGGAGGACACATTAGAGGGTGAGGATCTAAATCTTTGACTCGCCTCGCACTAAAGTGCGGGCCAAACAGACATGCCCAACGGACCGTGTCTGTTTTGTCACCCCTACTAGAAATGCATCTTCGGACTCACTCAAAACCATATTAATCCTCTCTATTTTGAGTTTCATCATAGTTTTAAAAAAAAAAAATTAATTCGGAGATACATCTCTATTTTGTGTTTGGGTGGATTCGAAGATGCATCTCCGAAATACCCCTTGTACTCATTTAAGTTATTTTGTTATTCATGCAACTGATTTTGAAAATGAGTTAGTGACATTTCCTAAGATATATCTCCGAAAATGTTCTAAACAAAGTATCCATTGCAACAAAAAAAACCTTGAGAAAACTCTCTCATTCGTAATCATCCTTTCACCACCAAAGTATCTTTCTTGTAGCTCATCATTTCAAAGGGAGCAAAAGAAGTTGGAATTGCGGATATAGATTTTTTTTCATCTTTCATTGCTTGCATTAATCCATTGTGAAGCTGGAAAATGTACGTTGAGTTCGGAGATACATCTCTAAAATAATTTATAGGTGATCCGAAAGTTCATCTCTAGATTGTCCTAATATTTTGAATTTTCACACTTTTTTTGTTCGTGGAAAAAGTACGTTTGAAAATATATCTGCAGACGCTGAAAATCTTCTAGTCTTTTTCCTAGTAATGTGCGAGAAGTCATAAGAATAAGAATAGAATGATCATTTTCCAAAATTTCAATTAGTGTTTTTTTTTTATAAAATTAATCAACTTCAAATATATTAAAATACACTACCGAAAATGTTATGTATTTTAGTTAAAATATGGTAAAAAGAATTGTAGCCATGAGTTTTAGTTGACAAAAGGTACTTTAGATTAAATTGATTTAAAAAATTGTTTTTTTTAAAATAAAATAATGTGACATTAAATATCATTGTTTGATTGGAAGATGGGTACCTAACCAACTAAATACACAAGATACCAAAATGTTCCCCTTAAAATATACTAAAAAAAACTGTTTTCCATAACAGTTGCATTTTAGGGAATTGAGAATTCTTTTATTTATAACAAGAGTATCCTATTGAGAAACAAAGGGGGATTGAATGACTTGTGCAGTCCAACAAAAACAAAGAATGGAAAAAATCACATGATCCATAGTAAATAGAAAAAGACAATGCCGATACATTAATACAGGTGCCAAACAAACTAATGTGATGACAGCCAAACTTGGATCCAATAAATAAGACAGTGTTTCCAATTTATTTATTCATGAGGTCAACTGAACAATTGATAATGTTTACCACTTCTCTCATCTTCTGTGGATATCTGGCCATCTTGAGGAAATGCCATGCATGTATCCTTATTAAGCAAGTTAAGAATGTTTAGTCAAACAATTGACAATACCAATTACTCACACAGCTCTGTTAAGTTGAATTTACTACCACTAGTTTCACACAATAGAACCAATTGGGACAGCTATATTATGTTAACAGTGAAAATGTTAGTTAGTTACAAACCGTTAGCAATCAAACAAATATAATTTATCTACTAAACAACGTAACGTGTTTGTTCTTGTCAGTCAGTCCAACAGCTGAGCACAAGCCAAAAAATAATTTGCAACAACCTTCAATGGACCTAACCTAGAGCCTCAATTGTTACACTTTTATGACAATCACCACCCAAAATAGAGAACCAAGCATTGCTCACACTGCCAGGGAAAAATTATAAAAATATTTACTATGCTACTAAAATTGAATACAAGATTGCTATATTTTGTTGTCACTTTGACTTCATGACCTTTTTCCTTCCATTGCGTCTTTCTTCTTCTGACAGATTGTGCAGAGGAATAGACCTTCCCGTGGTTTAGATACTGGCGTGATAAAATGATCCGTGTTCGTTGATAAACCATTGCTAGAGGGTTGATCTGCTAGACAAACCGCACAGCGGTATATACCAGAATTCGTATTAGAAGAAACATCCTTACCTAGCCTGCATTTTAAGGAATCAAAAAATCTATAAATTACTCGCAGAAATACACACAAAATGGGAAAATAAGTACACATTTACTTTCTAAAAACATTTCCAATTTATATCTGCATGCTATAAATATTGCAGTTATAGTTTCAAAATGACCTCTCTGTAAGCATTGCAGAACCCTCTTCAAATAACTCTTCTACAACACCAACTGCAGAAAGCTTATTAGTTCCTTTGTTTGTCGAGTTTTGAGATTTCTTTCTAAAGAGAAGTGAACTTAGCATGTTAGATTTCTTTCTAGGAGTTGATGGCATAGGCGATAAAGGATAGTCCGAAGGAATAATATCTACAACAAGGCATGTTGTATCATCCTTCAGCCCTCTTGACCTAAGAGCTTCCTGTTAAGATTAAAAAAATAAACAAAGCATGGAGTTGGCATTAGACAAGATAATGATGCGTTCATTCCTCGAAAATTGCAACATTGCCCCAAATAACCATCACCTTAACCACCAGCTTGGCAGCAAGCTCTGCAGGTACACCCCGACATGCCTTGGCAGCCATATCAGAAGACAAAGTATCCCAAATACCATCAGAAGCTATGATAAGCCTTCCACCGGCAGTTGAAAGCTGGGAAACCAATGAGAATATTAAAATTTAGAACTAAACACCTACATATAAAAGGGTCGGTAAACTAAGACAGTGAGAATTAAACCAACTCACCTTCACTTGCTTAACATGTGGTATTGGAACGATATACTCTCCCACATCGGTGTCGCCAATTGATCTAGAAAGGCACAGTCCACCAGGCCAGCAGCGAAGTGGCCCCACCTAAACATATTAATGAACCGAAACAAGTTAGATAAACAAGTCATTATTTGAAAGGAATATGAAGATGATTATTACACATCATACCTCGTTGCCTCCAAATATGTTGAGTCTTCCTACTTCACCGCCACTGGCAGTAACACGCTCCCTCTCTTCTACATTTTCTTCCAATCTATGATCAACAGTCAAGAGAGAAACAACACCTCCCTGGGTATCTAATATGCATCGGGAATCCCCAACACATGCAACTGTAACAGTCCATCCATCAATGATAACAAACGTAGCTGTCGTGCCAGAAGTTTCTCCTGCATGTGAAATTAAAAAGTTAGAATGAGCGGATATGAACAACTCTAGTAATGAGACAATGAAAACTCTTCATGTACCTTTTTTCTGGAACTCCATGTCAGTTTTCACAAAAGCAACAACTAGAGCCCGAGGCAAAGCTTGAAGCCATTCCTCCCTGCTTATACCTTGCGGTATTGCACTCATGACATTGTTTATTATGTTTTCCTTTGCAAAAATAGCAGCGGATATACCATTATGCCCATCAAGGATCTGCCAATCAAGAATTCCTTATTGATATCATAACCATTGTGGGAATAAATTGACGCTCCACTTGATCACTGAGAAAATGTAAGATAAGAAAGAAATCACACACTTCAACTCTCATTTATTTACTAATCCTAAGAAAGAAACACTCCCTTCAGTGCGTCGATGCAGAACCAATTACCAATTATCTTAGGCAACATTATCATTTCTTACTAATCAAATACCTTTCTCCAAACATTTCACAAAACAAAAGGATGATAATCAAGTTAATTAAATACACCTGTAAACCAAGAACGCATACGATACATACCGCAAAGACAGAAAACATCGTTGAAGAATCACCGGGAACCCTCTGACAATCTGTCTTGATTAGAAAGTAATCTTCTCCTTTCTTTGCCAAACCAGCCTGACCATACTTCACAAAAGGTTTCTCAGCTTTTCCATTGCGTAGCTCCCGGCCAATCAGAGTCGCTAACGGAACAAGTGGTTGCTTCATCCCTGATAATTCAGTCTCACTCATTCTAGTTTATAAGTCAACATTTCTACAACTCCAGCTACAAAATCCTAATCATCCAAACAAAATTGACAAAAAAACAAAATCAAAATATCTAAGTTAAATGTTGAATAGAAATCCAAAAGACTCTTTGCTACCACAAATAGATCTACAAACTCACTGCAACATTTGACACTATTAATTCATTTTCAAAATAAGATCAAATTTTGAAGATATCAGAGAATGTTCATCACAATAGCTGGCGATGAAAAATTAATAAACTTTACAATTATCTCATAATTGTGTAACGTGCATCCAACTAACTAAGCTAAGATATTTCATTTTTCAACAACAACAATAGCAATTAAAAAAAGAAGGAAAATTCACGGGTGAAAAATGGAGAAGAAAGAAAACTCACGGGTGAAAAATGAGAAAGGTAGAGATCAAAAACCCTAAAGAGTGTTGAGAGTACAGAGAGAAAGAGCGGAGAGAACAAGAGATCTTTGCTCTGTGATTCGATTGGTACAACACAAATGTTGATGTTCACAGAGGAAACGCGGAAAAAGAACAAGAACAAAATTTAATGATTTTAGTTTTTTTTTTTTTTTTTAAAAGGAAAGAATAGACCATATTGTAATGACATTTTTGTCCTAATCCACCTTGTATTAAAAAAATCATTTTATCTTTTTCGGTGGAAATTTATATTTTATGTTATATGTGTAGTTTATGATCTTTTACACTTCATTATTTTTTTCTCTTTTTGTTAAAAGAATCTTATTAGATTAAATGTGTAAATCTTTTTTCTAAATTTTTATTAAGTTATAAGGCATTTTATATGTTAAATTGGAGCATCATCCTTTTACCATAATTTTGTTTTATAAAAAAATATAATACACATTATTAGATTTTTAAAAAATTAAGATTATAATATATTATATATTATATATAATATCTTTTTAACATTCCTTTTTTATTAGCTAAAGTAATTATTAAAATTATTGATTTTTAATATGATAAAGTAATTTGATAGTTCGACTAATTTTAATCTAGTTTCAAGTTAGTCTATGTGTTGCCCTCTTTAACAATAAATTAATTTTTGAGTTATATAAAAGTTAAATTAACTTTTATAAATTATTATAAGAACTCATTTATCCGAAATCATTCAAAATTAAGATTTTTTTTTTAAATTAAAAAAAGTTATCGGTGATGTTATGTAATTTCAAGAGCAAATTGATAATAATTCTTAAAGAATGAGTATGACTTTGGTCAAGTTTAGATATGGCTACTAAAAAATGTAAAGATTAAGTTAGGTTTATGTATGACATTTTCAAAGGTTTGATGTTCTATTAGCCTACTTTAAAGTCTGTTTAGTTTGAACATATATAAATAAGCATTTAATTAATATTTAGATAGATGAAGAAAAATTAATAGACAAATAAGATTAAATATTTGTTTGCAATGATTTATCCGACCTTTACCTAGTAGCATAAGTTTTGTTAGACTACCCCTTTGAAAGAAGTTATTAAAACAACTTATGACATTATTTATAAGGTTTTTTCATCTTATTTTCATAAAAAAATAAAATACTTATGTTTTACTTTTGTATTTTATATAGGTCTTGAATATTGGATTTTGACGATCATTGGAATGTTGGAAAAAGAGCAGTGAGAATTCTATTATCTTTGTCCTTTTTTGTGTGCTGACATAGCTTTCACAATGTGATCGTTGGACAACATTTTGTATGACTTGAATGAATGGTGACTCATCACAATTGATTCTTCTTCATCTAAACATGGGTGGCACTTTGAATTTGGTGTAGATGATCATATTTGTCTAAGTACATATGATCATGTATAACTTGACGTCTATGTGATTAACCTTGTTGACTTTAGCACATATGACAAACATTTGTTTTCTTATAAAATAAGTTAAGGTTAATAGTATCATTCAAGTATCCAAAGATTCTCTTAAAATCAACTATATAAGATTTTCTAGGGATCCGATGGAAATCTAACATATAAACATACACCGAATGAAATACCAGGTATAGAAGCGGTGAAAGCAAGTAATAAAAATATTAAATCATGAAGTGAAAAGTGGAAAAGTTAGTACATTATGCATGCATAATTTAAGGATGGATTGAGTAGTATGAGGTTCAACTCGAACATGCCCTGACTTGATACGTGGTCCATATTTGAACGGTCCTTTTTGTCTATTTTTTACATGAGACAGAGATTGGACCAACCCAAAACCATTGGGTTGTGACGAGTCTTTGGGTTGGGTTGGGTCTTACACAACCCTATATAAAAATAGACTTAGTTTTAAGAGTGATTAAATAAAATCTTGAGGTGGATACATCGACTAAATGAATGACGTTGCAAGAAAGATATTTCTTAGACAATCTCGGAAGAAAAACACAATACAATATAAGGATTCTGAAAAAACTAGCGTACTTGTATCGTTTTGTGCACCTAAGAACCCCTTTGATTCAAAGAGTCATCTTTGCTTATCTCACTCGTCAAATACCTTAACATGTAATCGATATTACGATACAATATCAACAATCACTCAAGAAAAAATAACAATAAGAAGGAGCATACAAGAATTCAAATGCATTATAAATAGGGGATTCACTTCCCAATCATGATAATTTAATTTCAAATTATTTCACGTTGCACTTGCTTACTCTCTATCTTACTTTCGCACTTGCTTACTTCCCATCTTACTTTGGCGTCAGAGTGTTTTTGTAAATACGTCTCTATATAAAAAAAGGAAAATACGACAAAAAAGAAAGAATAAATTGAAATATCAAACTTAGAAGCTACATCAATTTTGGTTATCAACTTTTTATGTTCATAAAGAAACAAAGTTACTTATATATATTTATAAATAAATAAAAAGAATAATAGAATTTTTTTTAAAATAGGTCTTACATAAATTGAGACAAGTTATTTTAAAATAGTAAGTTATATATTTATTTAATTAATATATATTAAAAATGTTGTTGGTTAATTTATTTATTTATTTTCTCTTTTTTAGTATTATTATAAGTATAAATACGAGAAAAATAATTAGCATAAAATAATAATCTTATCAACTAGAGAAGTGAATTGATGCGATTTTTTTCACTAACTCTCGTCACATAAATTAATTTTATTCTAGAAATGGTTGGATATTAAATGTAAATGTTTCTTTAGATGGAAATTTAACTATTCATTTACTATATTGGGAGAGATGACTGTCTATATTGGTGATGTAATTGATATATAAATGAAAGAAATTTTTTTAAATAGGTTGAAATTCAATTGTATAATTTTTTTGGGTAAAAAATAAGGTTCAAAGGTCCAAAAGAAAAAAGAGAAAAGTCTAACAATACACTCTAACATGTTTAGGGAGTGAAGCTTAAAAATTATCATTAGTTAAAATGACTTTTAACTCATTCGATACAAGATTAAAAAAATGAGGAGTTCACGGTTGTTTTATGTAAGACTATAATTGACTATCCCAACCGCATAATGCTTTCCTTTCTGCTAAGTATCGTCAAACTTGATGTGCCAGTTATTATGACTTATCCTCTTGATTTTACGAACTATGGTTGGGAAATTGTGATCGTCCTCAATCTCTTCACTAACCATATCAATCAAGATTTTATAGACACTATCGGCCACCAAATTTTTAATTCTAACACGTCAAGTTGGCTCAATCCCATGTAACATCAACCACATCAATGTAGTAAGAGCATCATATAAACAAATTTTCCGTGCATAACATATCACCCCATTTTCTGGAGGAGTCCCTGAATATGCCTCTACATCCTACAATTGAAGTAGACATTGTTGAGATATTATTGAGATATTAGATATAATATCAAATATAATTTGTTAGTGCCATGATTTTAGGATTGACACAATTTTGCTAAAACATGATTTACTACAAAGATGTTATGGAAAATGTTCTAACATGTTGCTCAAGAAAGATGTCCTGACATATGTTGTGACATGTTATACCAGAACATTAGCACATGTTGTTTTTAAATCTTGACAGATTTGATTTGATTCTATGATATTTCTTTTTGATATATCTCAGTATATTTCACAGGTCAGGAAGATTTAATCTGGAACAAGTATTTATATCTCCAATTATTCAAGTTGCCAAGATTGGATGAAAAGACAATTTAGGAAAATTGATATTTGTGTTCCAATATTTAATAATATTTATCTACACATTTGGTGCATCAATCAACTTATGGATCAAGAAATATCTGGATGCAGATTTCGAAGCCCATAGACTGCAGAGGTGTATTTAAAGAGAATACCTAACCTAATGTAATTGGTATCTTTCATATAATTTATAAATTAGGGGAAGCTTAGAGTTGCAGGTTTGAGAGTCTCTCGTGTAGGTTTTTGTCACCCTTGTATCTTCTGATACTTGTGGCAGACGTTTTTTCTCACTCAGAAGCCTTTAGGTAATGAGTTGACTTTGTGCTTACTCTTGAAGATTGTAGTGTTTTGGTTGGTTTGTTGGACTTTGTTGCTTCCTTAACACCTCCAATTGATGATTTTAGTACCCCTAAGCTTAAGATAATTGAGCAAACTCATTTTTATGGGTTAGAAATGATTAAATTGAAAATGAAAAATAAGAAAAAATAACTAAAATAATTATTTTAAGGGTTTATTCATATTTAGCTGATCATTTCAACCTTAAAATAATTTTACCTATTTTTATCAAGAAATTTCTTGATGAAATTTCCTTAGGAAAAACACCTCAATGGTGCGTCCTTCTCCACACATTGTTGGATGTGCAAGTTGGTTAAATCACAACAATGAATAAGTCCATCACATACTTTATTCATTCTACTGATCATCTCAGATCATTAATCTTTGAGAAAAACTCAAAAAGTGTTGCTTTGATCATAGCGGTTGACATTCGTCTTTATCGTTCTTCTTCAGGACCAGAGACTTGAAACATGTATACTTCTAGAGTATACTTCTGCTTTGTATAGCTTCGTTAAATAATCTCTTCCTAAAACTTTTACGCTGCAAAGTATAACCTGTAAAACACTTAAGGTTTCATCTTTGGTGCCCACATCATCTTCTTGGGCTCAGGTGCATTAGTCATAGAAGATCTAAGGTTTTTACCTCTAGTTCTTTTTAGCTTAAAAAAATTATTTTAAGTGTCCTGCTTTATTACAGTAGGTACATTTGTATGCAGGATGCTTTCTCTTTTTTATCCAGAATATATCTTCCTGGGTGCCTTTGAGCATATCTCATCTTGTTCGTTGGAAGATGATTCTTTTATGTTTCTCCCCCAAGGTTGATATATTTCCTCTTCTTTGTTAAACTGTTGAAGAAACTTCTTCATCTTCTTTTTTGTTCTTTGAACGAGTGAACTCTTCATCTGATGTTGATCTTTCAATATAGAGTATGTTCTTTTGAAGGATTGAATTTGAGTTATATGATATGAACATGATGAGGACGATGATTCTTCATTTTGGTTTTGTTCATATTTGAGTATTTGAATCACCTCGTCCATCTTCTTTATGATTTCCTTCTTTCTTGATTTTTCCTGAAAGTCATGAAGGTTTTCATCTATAGATTTAAGAGTTGGATAAAATCTCCAATTCTTAATTCTTCGATATATGTTATCAAAATAATTTATGATAAGGTTTCCTATGAGTCTAGTGCTATGAAAATATTTAAATTTAATATCTTCGCCTCGTGTATTCATCTTCTCTAGCTTGATGCTTGGAGAAGCTCCATATATTTTTTTCATAAAGTGTCACACATTTCCTTGGTGGTTTTACAGTGACGGGCATTAAAAAAGGTTGTTATCATCTAAAGACATTATTATGAAATTTTAGGATTTGAAATCTAAATCTATTTTTGGTTTTTCTTCTTTGATCCAAAGAGATTAGGGTTTTTCCACTTCTTCATTATTTACTTGATAAGTAGGTGTAATACGGTGAACTGACTTTTATTTTTATAAGCAACAATGTTGCGGTGAGCAAGAGTCGCCACCGACTTTTATTTTATCCAATTAGGAAAGGTATAAAAGAACAGGAAAGACCTTCTTTAAAAAGAGATTGAGTTCGGGGGGTAGGTTATGAAAAGGGAAGGTGTAAGCACCCTTTTCATCCGTAGTTATCTACGGGCTCTTAATTGCTTAGCTCACTTTTGATTTGTTTGAAATGTTTGAAGGAGTAGTATGTGTTTAGAAAAACACTTTTGTTTTGAGAATGTCTAAAAAGACAACGTTAAAAAACGGGATGTGAAAAGCATTTGAATTATCTTTGTCGTGAGCAAGCACTTAAGAGTTCCTACCTTAGTTTGTAAGGTCTTTCCTATTCTAAAGACTTTCCTTGAGCGATAGTACTATCCATACCATATAAGGGTAGGTAGTCCTATACATTGGATGTGCGGGTCATCGAAGGGTCATCGAATCTTCATAGAGGCTATCCATACCATAAAGAGGGTAGGAAGTCCTATGAGATGTGAACAGTCATGAAAGGCAACTAGTAGAGATACCTTAGCAATCCGAAGGGACTATCATCATTTATCGAAGGCAACATCGAGGGACGAGATCATTTCATCGTAGGCAACTCGAAGGGACTATGATCTTTATTTCGAAGAGACTATGATGATTTAGAATCGAAGGCAACATGTGCTAAGGCATCCCCCACACTTCGAGGGACTTGACTGTTATTTTCCGAAAGGCAACTGAGAGAGGAAACCCTAAAGGTGGGTGCGTGCAAGTGTGTTGTATTCAGTTATTTATTCTTGGAATTAGGTTAGCTAACAATAGATTTTAAATATCTTGTCATACAATCCTAAGCCATACATCTAAACAGATAATAGTAGCAGTTAATATATGCGGAAAGTAAATGCGGGAACATAAATCTACGCTATTACAAAAATATCCTTGCAACCTATACATCGATTTCTAGAATTTAAATAAACGATTAAATAAATAATTAAAAAAAACCAAATCACGCGACATTCATTAGAGTTGAGATGAGAAGCGAATCGAGAAAGTTAGTAAAAATATTTAAATTTGGAATTGGAAGAAATCAGGGTTAATCCTAGTTAAAACTAATTATTAAACTAATCCTATTTTAAACTAATTACCTAATTAAATTAATTAAGACTAAAAATAAAAGTCAATGATTTATTAATTATCTAAGTCTGATTATCAAGTTGATTAAAGTTATTACTAAATTAACTAATTAATTTAAAATTAAATTAAAACTAAACCTAGATTATTAGTTTTAAACTAATTGATTAAAATAAAAACCTAAAACTACCTTTTGTGAGTTTTTTATTTTTGATTTTATTTATAAAAAAACAACTAAAAGAAATTAGTAAAAATTAACAAGAAAAAAACAAAAAAAGAAAACCATGGACATGGGGTGCAGTTTGCAATAGGAGGGTGTGAAGAGCCAACAACGAAGCCCAAAAAATCAGTCCATCCTCTTGCATTTGATCCAGTGTGTGCGCAGCTTGATAACATATGGTGGAACGTCGCGTTTGGGACTCTTTGATCCATCTTTGCGTTGATCTAGCGGTTGGCGTTGAAAGGCGCGTGGTATTCCTTCACGAGGCTGAAACATTGGATCTACAGGCAATGTTACTTAAAGAAAAATTAAAAGAAAACTGTAAGAGGCTGGGATCGAACTCGTCCCCCCTTACGTATCAAGACCTTTGGACGCCACTTTCCTCCACTACACCAATATTCAAGCGCTGTTCAAGGATTCGCTCAAGATTAACATAAATTAAAACTCTGTTGCCCAGAGCCGCCGCTGCCAGCGGCCAATTCGTCTTCGCCGGCGAGACTTGTTCGTGTACCTGCGAAACAGAACCAAAACGAACGTACAAAAGCACCAGTTCCACTAATTTACACCCTACGAACACGATGGTGTCATTATTTTAGGGTAATATGGCCTGTAACCAAGGTTTTGAAGAATCATGACTTTAGTGCCCTAACAATGGCAGGTCATGATTCAGTCCCCTAAATACACATGTTATGCGTCCAAACTTTCTTACTTAAACTCCTGAACACAACCATGAACAGTAAATCGATTAGAAACACGTGAATGAACGAAATCGAATTTTTAATAAAAACTACCTCCGGCCAAGATGAAACACGGGCTTCTGAGTGGTTGTATGCTCGAGTAATGATTGGAACAGGTTCCTGCCGCCTTCAGGATCACGAAGCAATCCTTCAAATGGTATGAGAGTAGCTGTGCCAAAAGTTTCTTTATGCCCTAATTTTGTGAAAGTTTGAACGCTTGGAGAGTGTATGGGAGGATCGCCCTTTTTTTTTATCATCTGATTCTATTGTATCCTTATAGGAGAAGTGATTTGGCCAAACAAATGAGGAAAAAATCAAGTGTTTTAATGGTTTCCAAAACAAGATAAAACATGTCTTTTAACCTTCCATTTTTGCATGATCTTGTCCCACACTTGCCTTGAACGAAATTTGAACCTCAAATTTGAATTTTTGGGCCTCCATGTTGATCCAAATGCAAGTCCATATGCAAAGATACATTTACTTACCATTTTATTTGATTTACTTATTATTTAAGTGAATAAAAATCCAAATAAATAAAAATAAAAATCATAAAAATGTAAGAATAGATTTAGAGGTCTTGGATAATGTTAAGAACATGTTTCAAACCATAAATGATAGGCCCATCTGGAAAAAAAACCAAGATTGCTCAGTATTTGCTTCAATGTAACTTTCTCAAAACTGCCCAATTTGCATCAATCATATCTTGCTCAATTCTCCACATTTGAGGGTGATCTTGGGCTTTTTAGAAAGCTTAAGGTGTACTTTAAAATCTATATTTGATTTCATCTCAACTGAGTTTTCCATGTTCATGTACACTTCTTTGAGAAAAGATGACTTCTTGTTAACTTTCAAAATGACCTATAAAGTGTTGGCCCCCTAGCTTCCAAAGGAAGCATTTCTTGGACTTGTGTCCGACATCAAAGTTGTAGAGAATGAAATTTCCTTGAGAATAGGCTTTGGTTGGGCAATTTATGATAAAGTGTGAGAGAGATATGATGAGTCAAAGTTGGGTTGACTCTCTCCTAAAAACCCTAAATTAGCAACTTGAACTTTTGATAATTTTTTAGCTCTCCTTGATGAATCATGATCAAACCTTGATCAAATAGTAAATGTGACATCAAAATGTTTATGTTGACAAAAAATCAGGAGTTTTTACTGTGATTTGACCATAGTTGACTTTTAGGACAATTGGTCGATTGTTGGTCATTTGAGCAGTTGACTGAGCAATCTTATGAATCAGAGCTTGAAACTTGGTATGAGGATTCCTTGAAGCCTATAGTAAGCCATGAAGTCCACTCGAGATGTCAAAAATCTCTTTTCCTTGAGAAGAAACAAAACCCTAATTGGGGCCCTTTTGCTTAGGAGAAGGATGAGTATGCTCAATTCTTGTACAGTCATGTGAGTCAAAATATGATGGGCAAATTTTGGGGTATGACAGCTGCCCCTGTTCAATCTTCTTAAATCTGAGGATGTAGAGTGGTTTGTGTGCCAGTCGGAATCTGAAGATGGAAGAGGATTGAACACTAGAATACCAAGAAATTTACCCTTGCAGATGCAGGGACTTTTAACGGGGATGGGCTTACGGATGCCATCAGGATGTTGACATGAAGTTGTCTGAGATGGGCTCAAAGATGCCATCTAGGTGTTGACAGAGTATTGTCTAAAGCAGACGCTTTTCAGACTGAGTCATATACATTGTGTCTTATTGGGAGATGAAGTAATGTCTTATAGAAGACTACCTGAAGAGGTTCCTGAATAGGGTAAATCACTTACTGGTGTAAAGGAGATTTAGGCTTTAAACAAAGCTCAGGAAGAAGTGTCTTGTACAAGATTAACTGATAAGCTCCTTGAAAGGACAAGAGATATCTTAGAAAAGATTGGATAATATTTTAAAGAAGATTACCTAAAGAGGCTGGGATATGTCTTAAACAAGACTACCTAGAAAGGATATGAAACGTCTTAAACAATACTACCTAGAAAGGGTATGATATGTCTTAAACAAGACTGCCTAGAAAGGTTGATAAACTTCTTAGAAAAGACTACCTAGAAAGGTTGATAAACGTCTTAGAAAAGACTACCTGGAAAGGTTGATAAACGTTTTAGAAAAAACTACCTGGAAAGGTTGATAAACGTCTTAGAAAAGACTACCTGGAAAGGTTGATAAACGTCTTAGAAACGACTACCTAGAAAGGTTGATAAACGTCTTAGAAAAGACTACCTAGAAAGGTTGATCAACGTCTTAGAAAAGACTACCTAGAAAGGTTGATAAACGTCTTAGAAAAGACTACCTAGAAAGGTTGATAAACGTCTTAGAAAAGACTACCTAGAAAGGTTGACAAACGTCTTAGAAAAGACTACCTAGAAAGGTTGATAAACGTCTTAGAAAAGACTACCTAGAAAGGTTCCTATAAAGGATGAGAAATTCTTTGAATTATTTTTGGAGAAAGACCTGGAATGAAGCATCAAAATCGGGTTTATGTCTTGAATGAGCGTTAAGATTGAATTGTTGATTCAATCGTCTTTGAACTGTAATTGGATGATAACACTCCTTGGATTGTGGAATGACCTGAAAAGGCAAAATAAGTTTTATGCCATGTCATGATGCATGTATTGTGTAATGAGGTTCTCGAAATAAACGAGAATGTTGTATGTTATGTGTGTATTGTGAATGATGCAAGGATGGACTATATAGTCAAACATATCAATAGCTTTGTATAGCAACTGCTAGTTGAGAAAATAAATCTCTGTGTTGCTGAAGATGATGACACGAGTATTGAGAATTCATGTCTTCCCTTCGAAGATATCCAGTTGGAGATTTTTGATTACCGCTTGGGGATGAGAGTAGCTTGAATGATCTGATCCTGATGTATCCTCGGGACAAGAGAGAAGAATAACTTTCTGATCGAACTCAACTGTGAGTGTCAACTCTTGTGGAAATAGTGAGTTTGGATAAACCATGTCAGAAAAGAAGATGGTGTCGGAGAACCGGCAATGTCGGAGATATAAACTCCGTTGGAGAACCACTTCTTTGTTCGGAAGAGATTAATTGGAGATAACTTCTTGAGATTTGCTATATGGGGGGATATTGTGAACACTGCTCTGTAGGGAAGATTCCCAGAGATCTCAACCTTTCATTGCCCCATGTCTTTGGGTACTTGCTGTTAGAAAACATTTTTTAACCATATAGGGTCCTTCGCTTATGGAAGTGTATCTTCTCCTGGATTCAATAACCTGGCATGCTTGATGCTTAAAATTGGAATTAGAACTTTGAAGGAGAGATAGATACTGACACCATCTGATGCTAGTAGCTTATTAATTCTTGCTGAGACTTGTGACTGATGCAAAATGCCCCTAGTGATGGGCTAGCCCTTCTGGTTATTCAGCGCCTTTGAGAGATTCTATGAATCGTGACTCGATTGCCCCTGATAGATGGGATAATAATGTGTCATGCCCCTTGTATATACAAGCTTTTTAGCTGACTGAGTCAGGCGTACGAAGTATCTCTGCAACTTTATCTGTCAGGAGGACCTTTAGTCATTAGTCATGCCCCATGCAGATTCTTCCTGATGCCCAAACATTTGAAATTATGGAGACAAAGTTATTTTATAATGACACTCATATGAATGTAATGCATACGTCTGTCTTGAACTTTAAAACGATTTTTAGTAAAACAAAAGATGTAAGAAAACAATGTTTGTAAAAACATGATGTCAACTCAGGATATATAGTAAACCTTAAGGAGTCAGGATACCTTTGGTAACAGTACGCTTTCGAACTAACTATGCTTCAGTTAGGACTTTCAAAGGTTGTAATGTGGCTTGGTTCACGGTTTTAAGAAACAAAGGATAATGGCTCGAAGTATGTTTATGCCCATCCCAATCTTCGTGATGTTCTTCAATCCTATGCTCAGCTAACTGTGCGCTGGTGCTCCAAAAGACTTTGGAATTGTAACATTGACATTGGTGAAGATTCAAAAACCTGAAGTTTATTTAAAAGGCAGTCATCTATCTCCTTTTTCTTGTACTATTCTTGTCGAGGATTTGTAGTGACCTCATTTTGACTTTGGTTATCCCTAATTTTTGCCTGACTGTTTATTTTGGAGTTACAGTCAGCGGGAAGTTTCTCTTTTCACTAAGTCACCTTCATAGGTTTTGACTTAATCGTCTTTCTTTTGATGGATATTGACTGCCTAGTTTTTAATGATTATAAGAACTCACCACCGATCTTGTAAAAGAACTACCAGCATAATTGAGTTAGCTGAGTAACTACCCTGCCCTAGGTTATGATTAAGGGTCTTAGTTTGCACAAGAAAAAAAAAAAAACTCCTACGCCTTAGGCTCAAAGGGGTTGACTAGGGATTAACATCCTTATATCTCCACTGTTTGGGATTTGAAACAATGCCTGTACATCGTCAGCACAGTCTGTTCAAAAGCATACTGTACGAGGTTACGGTATCATTTTCGTCATCCTCCCTCAAAAGGTTCACAGCTTTAACGAGAGTTGAATATCATAAAGAAAACCCAGTAATAACAAAAGTTTTAAAATAACAGTTCGAAATAAGTCAGGACAAACATATGCAATGCATTAATGATTATTATAAAATAAATAGAGTCTGACATAAGACGAATGTTTAAACAAACGGGAAAGAAATTGTGAATACAAATAAACTAATGATCTAAAAAGCCATCCGTCTAGATATTAATGCATTAGAGTTTATGAGGCTTTTTTGGCTGGCCGAATTCAATAACTCCTTCATCAATCAAGTCTTGAATTTTATGCTTCAACGGCCCACAATCTTCTGTATCATGACCAGGACTGTTTGAATGATAATCACATCTCGCATCATGCTTATACCCAGGAGCAGGATTTGCTGGAGCTGAGTATGGAGGCAACAAAGTTATCAGGCTCTGATTGAGAAGATGCTGCAAAGCTTGAGACAATGGCATATGCAGTGGAGTGAATGACCTCTTGGGTTTGGATTTCCAAGTACGTTGGCCACCTTGTTGCTTACGCTGATCTTTCTGTGGTTGTTGTGTTGGTGCCTGACTAGAGACCAGGACTGCCCCAACAGTGTTAGATTCATTCTTCCCATTGTATGGCTTTTTTATAACACCAGAAGATGCAGCCGCTTGAATTTTTCCGCTTCGGATACCACTTTCAACACGTTCCCCAGTCAATATGAGGTCGGTGAAACCAGATGAATAGCTTCCAAGTAGATGGCTGTAGAAAGGACCAGTTAGTGTGCTCATGAACATGTCAACTAGCTCTCGGTCAGCCAAGGGAGGTTGGACTCTTCCTGCTAGATCTCTCCATTTCTGAGCGTATTCCTTGAAGTTTTCATTAGGTCCCATGGACATGTTTTGTAATTGCATACGAGTTGGCGCAAGATCAACATTGTATTGGTATTGCATGTAGAAAGCAACAACCAAATCTTCCCAGGTACGGATGTTGGTACTTTCCAATTGATAGTACCATTCGAGTTGAGTTCCAGATAAACTCTCTTGGAAAAAGTGGATCCATAACTTCTTATCAGCAGTATGAGGTTGAATCTTCCTCACATATGATTTCAAGTGTAGCTTAGGACATGAGACTCCATCATACTTAGCAAAGGTCGGAGCCTTGAATTTCGGAGGAATGGCAACCCCTGAGATGAGTCCTAGATCCTCAAAATCTAGCCCGGGTACCTTTTGAATTTCCATGGCTTTCATACGTTCCTCCAGCAACTTGTATTTGTTATCAGGATGTTCGTTCTCATGGTAATAATCTTCTTCTTCAGAAGGCTTGGCAGCATCATGGTTACTTTTTGCCTCAGTCTTGATACTAGCATCATCATCTTGCTCATCTTCGTCACTATCTTCAGAGGCTTCGGCATCCCTGAGTTGTAAGATTGGTCTAAGATTTTTCCCCAGAGTCTTCTTACCCTTCTTCTTCTTCTTGGTAAGGAGTGCTTTCAGTTCATCTTGTCCCTTGGACAAGTTCAGGATCAGATCTTGAAACTGGGCGTTCTGAGCTTGAAGGTCTTTGACTGATTGCTCGAGATTCATGATGCTGAAATAAACAGCGAGGAGGTGAGAAACCTGTGGTGGAAACCTATGATGTAATGTTATGAATGCAAATGCAATATTTTCAAGGATCTCTGGAAATTTAGTTAGCAACGTCAAAAATGATTTGGTCGCTTCTTCGTTTGAAGAACTCTGATTTTTGGATGTTCTTCTTTGAAAATCAAGCTCACCATATCGAGTGGGTCATCGCCTCTGATTCGGGAGCTTCTGATTTTGAAGGTGCATGGCTAGAGGAAAATAAATCCTCTTGCCCCTTGATAGGTACTGAGTCTCTGAATCGGAAGGTATGTGGACAGAGGAAAATAAATCCTCTTGCCCCTTGATTAGGAATTCGATCCTTGATAAGAGTACCTAAAATTGTGCGCCCTAAATCCATAAGATCCTTGAAAGGGTTAGTTAAATCATGTTATGCTTATGATGTCATGCAAATGTAATGCATTAGGCCACACACAAGGTAATAAGGACAAGTATGTCCTACAATCAAAACCTGCAATGAAATCATGTGGTTAGATAACAGACAAGTTACACAAGAGTCCTTGGGTTAAAAGGCTTGCATGGAGTCTGACCAGGTAACTACCCTTCCCCAATAGGTACTTCTAAGGATGAGATGAAATCAGCAACAGGTTCTACCAGGTTATTCAGAATTGTCAGCCCTTCTAAAGCACCCTCGGACATGATGCATTTGCACCATGCAATGATACTTTGAGAGAGAACCTATCTGAATTGTAGCATCGGGTAGCGACTAGTTCTCAACATTTGTCAAGAGTAGTCCCCCCACTACGTTCCTAAAGGCCAAGATGGGTTAAAGGTGACTAAAGGTCCTTGAGCTCCGGCGCACCCACAGACACATACATAGACCTCCCTCATTTGAGAAAGGTGTGCATATGCTATGGAGTCCTAACTCAAGTGTGAACTTCATATTGACTCATCTCCCACATATGTGAAAGAGGTCGCCATGACTATGCCACTCCTAATCTTAAGTGTACTTGAATCCGGGTATAGGATTCGTCCTTCATTTAATTCCCAAGCAACCTTAAAAAGTAAAGCAAACAAAACAAGCATATTATATGATCTAAGCTCTAAGGTAACCCCTCTTTTAATTCTCCCCAGCAGAGTCGCCAGTTCTGTAATACGGTGAACTGACTTTTATTTTTATAAGCAACAATGTTGCGGTGAGCAAGAGTCGCCACCGACTTTTATTTTATCCAATTAGGAAAGGTATAAAAGAACAGGAAAGACCTTCTTTAAAAAGAGATTGAGTTCGGGGGGTAGGTTATGAAAAGGGAAGGTGTAAGCACCCTTTTCATCCGTAGTTATCTACGGGCTCTTAATTGCTTAGCTCACTTTTGATTTGTTTGAAATGTTTGAAGGAGTAGTATGTGTTTAGAAAAACACTTTTGTTTTGAGAATGTCTAAAAAGACAACGTTAAAAAACGGGATGTGAAAAGCATTTGAATTATCTTTGTCGTGAGCAAGCACTTAAGAGTTCCTACCTTAGTTTGTAAGGTCTTTCCTATTCTAAAGACTTTCCTTGAGCGATAGTACTATCCATACCATATAAGGGTAGGTAGTCCTATACATTGGATGTGCGGGTCATCGAAGGGTCATCGAATCTTCATAGAGGCTATCCATACCATAAAGAGGGTAGGAAGTCCTATGAGATGTGAACAGTCATGAAAGGCAACTAGTAGAGATACCTTAGCAATCCGAAGGGACTATCATCATTTATCGAAGGCAACATCGAGGGACGAGATCATTTCATCGTAGGCAACTCGAAGGGACTATGATCTTTATTTCGAAGAGACTATGATGATTTAGAATCGAAGGCAACATGTGCTAAGGCATCCCCCACACTTCGAGGGACTTGACTGTTATTTTCCGAAAGGCAACTGAGAGAGGAAACCCTAAAGGTGGGTGCGTGCAAGTGTGTTGTATTCAGTTATTTATTCTTGGAATTAGGTTAGCTAACAATAGATTTTAAATATCTTGTCATACAATCCTAAGCCATACATCTAAACAGATAATAGTAGCAGTTAATATATGCGGAAAGTAAATGCGGGAACATAAATCTACGCTATTACAAAAATATCCTTGCAACCTATACATCGATTTCTAGAATTTAAATAAACGATTAAATAAATAATTAAAAAAAACCAAATCACGCGACATTCATTAGAGTTGAGATGAGAAGCGAATCGAGAAAGTTAGTAAAAATATTTAAATTTGGAATTGGAAGAAATCAGGGTTAATCCTAGTTAAAACTAATTATTAAACTAATCCTATTTTAAACTAATTACCTAATTAAATTAATTAAGACTAAAAATAAAAGTCAATGATTTATTAATTATCTAAGTCTGATTATCAAGTTGATTAAAGTTATTACTAAATTAACTAATTAATTTAAAATTAAATTAAAACTAAACCTAGATTATTAGTTTTAAACTAATTGATTAAAATAAAAACCTAAAACTACCTTTTGTGAGTTTTTTATTTTTGATTTTATTTATAAAAAAACAACTAAAAGAAATTAGTAAAAATTAACAAGAAAAAAACAAAAAAAGAAAACCATGGACATGGGGTGCAGTTTGCAATAGGAGGGTGTGAAGAGCCAACAACGAAGCCCAAAAAATCAGTCCATCCTCTTGCATTTGATCCAGTGTGTGCGCAGCTTGATAACATATGGTGGAACGTCGCGTTTGGGACTCTTTGATCCATCTTTGCGTTGATCTAGCGGTTGGCGTTGAAAGGCGCGTGGTATTCCTTCACGAGGCTGAAACATTGGATCTACAGGCAATGTTACTTAAAGAAAAATTAAAAGAAAACTGTAAGAGGCTGGGATCGAACTCGTCCCCCCTTACGTATCAAGACCTTTGGACGCCACTTTCCTCCACTACACCAATATTCAAGCGCTGTTCAAGGATTCGCTCAAGATTAACATAAATTAAAACTCTGTTGCCCAGAGCCGCCGCTGCCAGCGGCCAATTCGTCTTCGCCGGCGAGACTTGTTCGTGTACCTGCGAAACAGAACCAAAACGAACGTACAAAAGCACCAGTTCCACTAATTTACACCCTACGAACACGATGGTGTCATTATTTTAGGGTAATATGGCCTGTAACCAAGGTTTTGAAGAATCATGACTTTAGTGCCCTAACAATGGCAGGTCATGATTCAGTCCCCTAAATACACATGTTATGCGTCCAAACTTTCTTACTTAAACTCCTGAACACAACCATGAACAGTAAATCGATTAGAAACACGTGAATGAACGAAATCGAATTTTTAATAAAAACTACCTCCGGCCAAGATGAAACACGGGCTTCTGAGTGGTTGTATGCTCGAGTAATGATTGGAACAGGTTCCTGCCGCCTTCAGGATCACGAAGCAATCCTTCAAATGGTATGAGAGTAGCTGTGCCAAAAGTTTCTTTATGCCCTAATTTTGTGAAAGTTTGAACGCTTGGAGAGTGTATGGGAGGATCGCCCTTTTTTTTTATCATCTGATTCTATTGTATCCTTATAGGAGAAGTGATTTGGCCAAACAAATGAGGAAAAAATCAAGTGTTTTAATGGTTTCCAAAACAAGATAAAACATGTCTTTTAACCTTCCATTTTTGCATGATCTTGTCCCACACTTGCCTTGAACGAAATTTGAACCTCAAATTTGAATTTTTGGGCCTCCATGTTGATCCAAATGCAAGTCCATATGCAAAGATACATTTACTTACCATTTTATTTGATTTACTTATTATTTAAGTGAATAAAAATCCAAATAAATAAAAATAAAAATCATAAAAATGTAAGAATAGATTTAGAGGTCTTGGATAATGTTAAGAACATGTTTCAAACCATAAATGATAGGCCCATCTGGAAAAAAAACCAAGATTGCTCAGTATTTGCTTCAATGTAACTTTCTCAAAACTGCCCAATTTGCATCAATCATATCTTGCTCAATTCTCCACATTTGAGGGTGATCTTGGGCTTTTTAGAAAGCTTAAGGTGTACTTTAAAATCTATATTTGATTTCATCTCAACTGAGTTTTCCATGTTCATGTACACTTCTTTGAGAAAAGATGACTTCTTGTTAACTTTCAAAATGACCTATAAAGTGTTGGCCCCCTAGCTTCCAAAGGAAGCATTTCTTGGACTTGTGTCCGACATCAAAGTTGTAGAGAATGAAATTTCCTTGAGAATAGGCTTTGGTTGGGCAATTTATGATAAAGTGTGAGAGAGATATGATGAGTCAAAGTTGGGTTGACTCTCTCCTAAAAACCCTAAATTAGCAACTTGAACTTTTGATAATTTTTTAGCTCTCCTTGATGAATCATGATCAAACCTTGATCAAATAGTAAATGTGACATCAAAATGTTTATGTTGACAAAAAATCAGGAGTTTTTACTGTGATTTGACCATAGTTGACTTTTAGGACAATTGGTCGATTGTTGGTCATTTGAGCAGTTGACTGAGCAATCTTATGAATCAGAGCTTGAAACTTGGTATGAGGATTCCTTGAAGCCTATAGTAAGCCATGAAGTCCACTCGAGATGTCAAAAATCTCTTTTCCTTGAGAAGAAACAAAACCCTAATTGGGGCCCTTTTGCTTAGGAGAAGGATGAGTATGCTCAATTCTTGTACAGTCATGTGAGTCAAAATATGATGGGCAAATTTTGGGGTATGACAGTAGGGTAAACCACACCATTTGTTATAACCATAAATCATGATTTATACTTTGAAGAAAAATTTTTAATCTGATTTTCCAAATATCAAAACTATATTTTTCAAAAGGTGGTGGTATGTTTAAAAACGATCTTGTGTTGGAAGACATCTTCCTCCCGAGATGATTAGTCTTTAAATAGGAGTTAGGCTCTGATGTCACTTGTTGGACTTGAGACTTCACACACAAAAGGGAGGTGAATCGTGTGATTTGGAAAAACATGGTTCTAAAAACTTTTGACAATTTAAATCAGAGTTTGAAAATATTTTTTAACCCTGAGCAGTGGAAATAAAATATTTAAAGTGCAGATATTGAAAAATCAAAGGAAGGAGAAGAACACCAAAAATTATATAGGTTTAGTCAAAATAAAAATGGACTTATTCCTATCCCCAAGACTTGGTCTTGAGAGTTTCCAATTATACCTGAGAGCTTCTAGTAGGAAAGACTCACGAACCCCCTTATACAAGGAAGTGGTGGTTGTCCTTCAACCAACATATTACAAGACGAATGATATGAGCGTTTTTTGTATTTTCTCTAGTAACTTGTTGAAAGTGAAGTGGTCAAGTTTCGTTCCCAACTGTAGATTGAAGCGGTTAGTCTTCTCTCGACGAACACAGACCTTGTAGATGTTAGTCTTCAAGTTCTAAAATATATTTGTTTTAACAGGATAACCAAAAACCTTAAGATTTTAACCAGGCTGATCTCTAAGCCTATGAAGATTTCTATATCCACTAATATTCAACCAACCAAGAAACAAGAGAAGATTATTAAACTAGATAATCCTCACCCCTAAGAACTGATCACCCAATTCCCAACCATAAGCTCTTAATGGGTTTAGCTTCGAACCACATATATAATCCATATTTAAACAATATTAAACCAAGGTTTATAAACATAATTACCTTGGTGAATGTATGCAATTCTACCCTTCCAGAATTACATAAGAAATCTCACTCACACACAATACTTTTCTCACAAAAGTATTTGGCTATAAGAACTAGTGAGAGAAAGTTAAAATAAAACTTTAGAGAGGGGGGAGAGAGTGAGTGAGTGTCAATACACAAATTCGTATTCTAGATGATTTGAAATGAGAAATGAAGCCTCTATTTATAGGCTTGAGGTTCCCCAAAAAAAGAAATAACATTTAAGCAAAAATAGTCGTTTCTAATCGATTGACACTTTTTCCAATCGGTTAGTTTTTGAAAATCAATCGCTTACAAGTTCTCAATATGGAAAACAAAGATATATAATCGTCGTATAGAATTTGGGTGCAATCAACTTGCCTTGAACTTCAAATTTGTGCCAATCTAATCGGTTAGCATAACCAATTAAATTAAGTAAAAAATTCTTCTATGGCTATTTTATTGCTCTCATCTTGTTTTATACAACTTCTATATATTTTTCAAAGTGTTTTCGTTAAGTAAACCATTTGAGAAAAATGTTTTAGTATGTGTGCTTATAGCCATGTACTTCTATGAAAAAAGTCTTTTTGCTTTTTCATAGTTTCACTCACTTGCTATTTTAAGATAAATTCTTTAAGCCTTTGTCGTTTGTAATCTCTTGCGTTGACACTTGCTTGAGATCACTTGAGGCTTTTGATGGAGTTAAGATTGTTTGGCTTTATCTGATAGTCAAGTTTATCAAACATTTACATTCAAG
The DNA here is from genome assembly GCF_029867415.1 of Vicia villosa. Classification (NCBI taxonomy): domain Eukaryota; kingdom Viridiplantae; phylum Streptophyta; class Magnoliopsida; order Fabales; family Fabaceae; genus Vicia; species Vicia villosa. The sequence goes on along the minus strand of NC_081180.1, from coordinate 122,684,978 downwards.
GTTTGTATCTTTAACTACTTAAGTGCATTGTTTGACCCATCCTTTGTTGTATCCTTATCATGATGGATGTCTCTATTATTTTACTTTGCAGTTGTCATCTTTTTAGTAGTAGTAGATTTTAAATATAGGAAGTTAGGTGTTGAATTTTTATTCAAAGTATAAATCATAAATCATGGGAAACTATAATCAATGGTCTGTTTATCCATACTTATTAAGTAAACAGAAAAGTAGTAAATAAAGTCAATTCCCTTTGGGTCAAAGAGGAAAAGAGAACATTTGAAATAGATTTCAAAAATAAAAAGTTTTATAGTAATGTCTCTAGATGACACAAAATTCTTTTATGTTCACAATTGTAAAATTGCCAAAGAAAATGTGAGATACTCTTGAAATGATATATGAAATTTCTTCAAGTATCGAGTAAGAGGAGATGGACACGCGAGGAGAAGAAGATGATGATACCACCTTTAAATGTTTCTCAAAGCTTATAAATATTAAAATTTATATTGGAACATTTATCACTAACCAATGTCTAAGAGTTAGGAATTGGAAACTTAATTCAATCCTTAAATCGAAAGATGGGAACCTTCGTGAATGTCAGGAAAAATAAAAAAAGAAGGAAATCATAGAGAAATTTAACGAATTAGTTCAATTACTTAAAGATGAAGAAACAAAAAATGAAGAATCGTCAACTTCATCATAATCCTATCAAACAACTTTGGTAGAATCCTTTGAAAGAACGTAATCAGCAGATGAACGATCTTTGGAAGATTCAAGATCAAATGAAAGAACATCATGTTTAAGAAATCGTGAAGCAAAAGCATCTTCAAGTGGAATCTTCGAAAGAAGAAAAGAAGGATATAAATCAACCTTGAAGAGAAACATAAAGAACCTTATTCCAACAAAAAAGATGAAGTTAGCTTAAATGCATCCTACAAGGAAGATGTTATTAAGCTAACCAAATCACGTTACAAACAATTGTTTAGAATGAGTATTAAGTTGGTTAAAGAAAATGATAAACTTAGAAAACACAACTTAGTTCTTAAAGAGCGTTTAAAATCTATTAAGGAAAGCAATAAATCATTCAAGATAGAAATAACTAAAATTAGAAACTCAAGAGAAACTTGTGAGACTTGTGTCTCCCTAATAAAAGAAATAGTTGATTTACATGAAATCCTAGGTAACTTTACCCAATAAAAATAAAAGTTTGACTTCAAAAGAAACGTCATGATATGATTTGGCATCCCAGGGGCCGCGATAGCCAACAAAGAGACAAAATTCACGTATAGAAAATTTTAAGATGTGCACGTGATCCACCATTTCACTTCCGTAGGATATCCTTAGACCAACATTTCCCAAGTAGTAATCATGACACACATGTTCCTAAGTCATTACTCTAAAGGTTATAGACCCCACGTGACATAAGATAGGGGAGACAAACTAATAAGGTCCCGTCATATTCTGATATGAGAAAAGTAAATAAACAAAAAATCCAAGAGAGGCCAGAGCCGACTCCAAAGTTAATTCTCCTTAGAAAATTTAATTTCAAGAGTGTTGAGTCCAATATACGCGTGGAAGAACAAGTTGAAATTAAAAAAAACTACGCTTTGGCTAGTCAGTCCATGATTAGGGGCTATTGTTCAGGATTGGATTGAAGCACACTCTATGAAAGCCCAAGGAAAAAACGACCCAAAACAACGAGTCCAAATACTCTGCGAAGCAAACCATACCATCAAATCAAGGCGAATTGAAATCTATGAACATTTGTCTTTCAAGATAGATGTCCCATAGAAAAGGTTCTAAGGACCCATATCCTAGAATTATAGAATAAAAGTCTAACAAAGACTATATATTTAAATACATATTATTCTAACTCTAAATACTTCTCATATTCAATCATCATTAACTTATATATTGGAGTGCTTGCCGCTAGACTAGAGTATCAACACGCCAACTCAAGCACCGAAATTCACCATCAAATCTTAATTTAATTTAGTTCCTCATCTGTGAACTAAATAGATCGTTGTAAGATTGATATCAAATTGGACATTTTGTATATTAACAAATTTAATATAATAAACATTTTTTTTATTCTCATGATTACACCAAAAAAGTATCTTATATTCAAATTCAAAGGTAGTAGGTGAAATGCAGGGCTGTACTCCATTTGGCAATTGGAATGCTTTATCAATTTATAGTCAAGCACCACTTAACTTATGAGAAATGATAAAACAAAAGTCAAGCATCATTATAATTCTCCGTCCATATGGTAAGTTTCTCCTGTGATTGCGCTAACATTTGGTTTCAATATCAATAATTAATAAATAGGGTTAATAAATTTTTTATCCCTCTAAATATTGCATATTTTGTTTTTAGTCCCTCCAAAATTTTTCTTTAAGAAATCATCCATTCAAAATTTTTCGTCTAAACTATTGGTCCCTAATGTCAAATTTGCTAGAGATTAGCTACGACTTTAGCCACCGATTAGCTACGAAATTTGACGTTAGGGACCAATAGTTCGAAAGAAAAATTTTGAAGGGACGATTTCTTGAAGGAAAATTTTAGAGGGACTAAAAATTAAATTTGAAATATTTAAAGGAACGTAAAAGTTCATTAACCCTAATAAATATAACATTTTTCTATGTCTCCCTCCATCCAGGATGAAAAGTAGTGTGATTTTTATCTACTTTTTTATTCACCAGAAATTAAATGATACTATTTCACACATTTTCAGAAGATAATATTTTTTTATAATTATCTTATAATTATAAATCATTTCGACATTTTCACACATAATAATAAATATGATTATTATTGTAAAAAAATTGTGAAAAATTTTAGAAAATTATTTTTTATTGATAGTATTGGTAAAATAAATTTAAAAATGGAAATAAGAGAATAAAAAGTGATTGATGATATAATAGAAAAAGTATAATTAATAATTTATTATATTGTAAAATGGATTATTGCCAAAGCTTAGTTATAATTAAAATGGATTATTGCCAATAAAATATACAGCAAACACGTAGTAAATAATTTAACCACTATTGCCAATAAAATAATAAATGTTTCAACTAATTAATAAAATAATATAGTTTTATATTTAATCTTCTAATTGTAATTTTGTAAAGTCACTATTCTCTCCTTCATTTATTACTATTTCTTAATCTATGTGAAATGGTTAAATGCAATAAATAATATGAGATAAAGGAAGTATTAAATAAATAGATATGTTAAAATATGTATTCCCTCTGGTCATTATTATAAACAAATATTTTTTTTTTAGATTTATTGAATAATGGATGTATCTGATCTTTTATGTAGATAGATACATTTATTACTCAATGAACTTAAAAAGATAATATTTGCTTATAATTCAGGCCGGAGAGAGTACTATTCTAATATAAATAATTTCAAAAAGAAAGATTCTATAATATAACTTATGTTTATCGTTTACTAATTAATAAAAATGCAATGTACTTCTTTGAAGTGTGTTCTTATACTTAATATTAAAAAATAATCTAGTAAATTTAAGTTATGTATTAATGTGGATAGGTTCTTCTTTGAAGTGATATAAACTTTTTTGAATTGATGAGTGGGTTTTCTCCCGATCGAGTATTTATGTCTTTTGGTGGAAGCAGATCTTAGGAAGATGGTTACTAGGAAGCCTTTGATCAACCTCCTCATCAAGAGACTCACTTCATGGAGGAATAAGTTTGTTAATTTTAAAAGGATAATATTTTTAATTATGTGTCAAGTGTCATTCATGTCTTATGTTTTTTCTTTATGAAGTTTTTGGTCTCTTTTTGAAAGAAGATTGTTGGAACGCAAAAATTTTCTATGGAGTGTGGCTAAAGGTGGGAAGAAGATTGCTTGGATGCATTGGGAGGATTTGCAAATTTAAGGTCTCTAGTAGTTTGAGATGAGAGACACATTGATCTCGCCTCTTGGGTAAGTAGTATTGGAGAGCCCTTAAGGCTTTCCTATCTATGTGGTGTGAGATTCTTGCTGCTAGGTATGATTCTCAGGTCGTCTCGTCCTCTATAGGTAGCATGGTGGGCGTTCTAAGGGGGGTCTTCATGTGATGGAAATGGACCTCACTCATATGCTCCAATGATGGTGATGTCTCTGATTAGTTTATTGAAGGGGTTGTTAAGATTATTGAAAATGGTTTGAGAATAATATTCTAGGAGGATGTGTGAGTGGATTATGGCCCTCTTCCCTTTAGGAGGTTGTTCTTCATCTCTAGTCAATTGCAACATATGGAGGGGTTTGTGGGGTCGCAGGTAAATGGTGAATGGGTATGAGATTTCAAATGAACGTATAGTTTGTTTGTTTTAGAAGAAAATTTCATGGGGAGTCTGGTTTTATTCTTGGATGGTAGGTGGAGGCTTTTCGGTTGGATGTTTGAGTGAGGAAGTTGGATGTGCAAGAAGGCTTCTTTGTGAGTTTGGTTTTTTACCTTATCACCACTTTGTTTCGTATTTATTAAAGAAGATTTGATAGGGTGATTTAGGCTCTTCCTAAGGAGTATAAGAGTATGACTCCTTCTAAAGTGATTACTTTTTTCTGAAAAATGTTGCAAGATAAAATCCCTACAAGGGTGAACCTCTTCATGTGTAAATTTATTCTTGAGCCTAGTGGAACAATTTGTGTTTTGTGTCATAATCATATAGAGTTGGTATATCACCTCTTTGCGCAGTGTAGTTTTGTGGCGGTGATTTAATATAAAGTTTATAAGTGGTTTGGTGGAACATTGATCTTACCATTTTTCTTAGTTGATACATTTGAGGGGTTAAAGAAGTTTGAAGGAAATGAGAGTATTGTGTTTGGTCTGACTTTAATTTGGTATGCAGTCATCTGGGTGATTCGGAACTCTCATAATAATGTTATTTTTGGCGTAAAGAACTTCACGGTTAATAAGAGGTGAACGTGATTATTTAATGGTCCTAGAAATGGAGTCAAACTCATCTTGTGAATCACTTGATATCTTTTAGGAATTGGGAGAAGAGTACTCTCATGTGCTTAGGCCTATAGGAGTATTCTTGATTGTCTTTTATCCTCTATGGACCAAAGGGTAGTCTCGTTCATCTTTCCCTAAGTTTGACGTTTCTCGAGGTATTATTTTGGTTTCAAGTTCTTTATTTGGTTGTTAGTATTGTTGCCCTGACTGATTTGGTTTCTCTGTTGTTTTTTTTTTCTATACTCATTGTCTTTTTTTTTGACATATTTCAATTTTGTGTTGATTTTTAAAAATATTATTTATTTTGATTTTCAATAGTAAAATAAATTTAGTAGTTTAAACATTATCATAAATTATATTTATGTGTCTTAAAATACAATTCATAACTATTATTAAAAAAGTAATAATTAATATTTAAAAAAATAATTATTTTGTAAAAAAATATTTTGATAAACGAGTAGAGTGAGATTAGCCTTAATCAATAACCTTCATAATTTTTGGAAATTTCTTTACCCACCTCCCAACTTTCTTGGTCACCTCTGGTGAAAACCAAATATACCCCTTACTTCGGAAATGCATTTCCGAAATGCAAGAAAATGCTGTTTTCGGAGATGCATCTCCGAAAGCGCCTTTTTTTTTCAAAATTTGTCTTATTTCGGAAATGCATTTCCGAAAACAGCATTTCGGAAGTGCATTTCCGAAATACTGCGCGTTTTGCAGATTTAGCAAAACAGCCCCCTCCCCCCAAATCATTTACCCTAAACCAATATCAAACTCAACCCCTCTGAGATTTTCTGCAAACCCACTTCCAAGGCTGCATCAAAGGCTCCATCTACTTGTTTAGAAGCATTACAAGTTGTTTTAATATTGGTTTTTGGGGTCTGCCATGGAAGTTGCAGAAAACTTCTTCGCAGGGGTGTTTTGGAAGTTCATTTCCGAAAACACCTCAATTCCCAGTTTCGGAAATGAACTTCCAAAGTTGTCCAGAAATGAAATTTTTTTAGTTTTTTCTATTGTCTCGCATTCTTATTTTTTTGAATGTAACGTTCATACCATTGTTGTGTTTTAAATTATATGGATGTATTTTGTGTGTGTGTGTGTGTGTGTGTGTGTGTATATATATATATATATATATATATATATATATATATATATATATATATATATATATATATATATATAAATTGAATGTGTAATATATATTCATGCATAGATAGCGGTAACATTAATCAAAGAGTAATGCGCTTATCATTCATTTAGTTTTTTCTATTGTCTCGCATTCTTATTGATTTCAATTGGTTTCAGGAACATGGCAGGCAACCAAGCACGCATCATACAGGGTAGAGAGACCTAGACTGCGTCGGCTAGACGCGAGCGAGCGGCGCAGCTGGCGTCGATGCAGGGACGGGGGCAGGGCGGGGGACGTGTGCGAGTTCCCGTGCAGATGGATGAGGGTACCTCTGCATCTGGATCGAGGAGTCGTCTGGCTCGGATATCTTCTTCCCGCCAGCGAGAGGAGGAGGAGGAGGAGGCAGTGACATACCACGAGGCGGAGGAGGTACCAGATGTTGACCCTCCACACGGGGAGGAGGAGGAGCAGGAGGAGGGCTACCCGGGAGGGCCCAGTGAGACTACCTTGCTGATTACCTACCACGAGCATGTCGCTCGGCGTATCTGGGGGGAGAGGTATTTTTTATAATTTGCCCGACTTTTAGGGGTGGAAAAATGGGCCGTGGCCCACCGGGCCGGCTCGCGCACCCGCCAAAAAATGGCGGGTTGGGTTGGGATTTTAGGCCCGCCGCTCGCCAAAGACCGCCCCGTCAAAACTCGCCGCCCGCCATACCCGCCCCGCCAAAGCCCGCCCCTCCTCCAAAATTCACTATTTTTTTTAGTTAATTCTAGTCATTGCAATTCTTGATGGTTTATTTTATACATTTATTTATAAATATATGTAATATTTTTTTAAGTAAATTTGTTAAAAAATTGCTTTTATAAAAAATTGTTTTAAAAACTAAGTGAGAAGTTTAATTAAAAGGTAAAAAAAGCCTATTAATCTATTAAAAAAAATATAAATAAAAATAGGCGGGTAAGCCCGCTTCCCGCCAACCCGCCATCTTTGCGGGCGGGCATGACTTTTATGCCCATTTTACTTGGCGGGCATGCCCGCCCCGCTCGTTTTTTGGCGGGCATAAGGCGGGGCGGGCGGCGGGCGGCCCGTTTTGCCACCCCTACCGACTTTATTATTTAACCGTTTTTAATTTAGCCGTTTATTCAACATTTTCTTAACGGTCTAATTAACATACTTTTTATTTGTTTTTGTTGTAACAGGAGAGAGAGAGAGACTTTGAAAATAGTGAACCACTCCCGGAAGGTTTTCAGTCTGTTTAAACCGAATGCTGAGTGGTTTAACGACGCGGTGAGAGCTTCAGGGCTTAGTGGGTTGTGCATGACGGGGTATACCACCATCAGCCACGCCATGCAGGGTGCCTTTGTGGAGAGGTGGCACAGGGAGACGTCTTCTTTCCACTTACCGGTTGGGGAGATGACGATCACCTTGCACGATGTGCAGTGTCTTCTCCACTTGCCGATCAGGGGGACGCTGTTGGACCACTCCCGGATCCAGAGGATCGAAGCCAGTGAGTGGATAGCGCTCTATTTGGGTATAGAGCCAGAAGTTGCTGACTTTGAGTGCCAAACAAAAAAATGGGCCTCATATCCGGTTCTCCACACTGAGCGCTTATTTCGAGCACCACCTTGTGGCGGAGGCCAAATCCGAGGAGGCAGATGACGCCCTATTTGTGCAGTATCACCGTGGTTGCGCTCTCCGGTGCTAGTACATGTTTTTGGTAGGCGCTGCACTCTTTGTGGACAAGAGTGCAAGGTACGTCGACGTGACCTACCTCCGCTATTTCATGGACTTGACTACCGTTCACCAGTGGAACTGGGGGTCAGCTGTTCTGGCATACGTATACCAGAAGCTGAATGAGGCCTCCAACTGGAGGACCGGGCAGTTGACCGGATTCTGCACACTACTTACGGTACGTTTCATTTTAATTGTTTCACATTTATGTTTTGTATTTATTTTTAATACATTATCGTGTTTGTGTTTCTGAGCTGGATCATCTCCTACTTCCCCCGCATCCACGGCTTCCGCGTTGATCCTAAGTACGAGGACGCCATGCCCAGGGCCGCCCGATACGTTCTCCAGAGGGGGAACAATGCAGTGGGACCATACCGTGGGTACCTCGACCGTACGATGCACGATGACATCTGTTGGAGGCCATTCAGCGACTACACTGATGTTGTCCCCTTTGACAGCATCTCGTTATATTCTGGCTGGTTGGCATGCGGGACCAACACCATGGTGCGGTATCTCCCTGAGCGGTGCATGCGGCAGTTTGAATTTGTGCAGATGATACTCAGGTCACCTTTTGAGGCTGCTCCCGACACAGTGACCCGAGTGCAGCTCACTGGCATATTTGTGGATTGGGAGCGTCATGTGGTCCCGGAGGAGTATCGTCGCATTCGGGTCACCCAGGACTGGCACAGTGTGGAGGGATATGTCACATGGTTCTATCGGGTGTCACATCCTCTGATGAGACCCGACGCTCCTAGGCCAGCACACGAGGAGATCCTGGAGAACCAGCAGGCCGAGGATGACCACATCATTGATCTCCTGCCGATCTTCCTGCGGATAGAGATGCTTGGGCGGGACGCGTTGGATCGAGGTATCGTTGATCAGGGCGGTCCAGAGGCAGTCGCCGTGATGGAGAGGATCGTCACTGATGCGGGTCGTGCGGCGGCATACAGGCGGCAGAGGAGGTCCCAGGGAGAGAGGGTTAGGCATACCCAGTAGGGGTCCGGGTTTATTTTTTTTGTATTCGGATTATATATTTCGCACACTATGACTCGGTCTGTATATATTATTTGAATTTTATTTATTATATTAGTATTTTACGTTGATATGTCATTTGTTTTGTTCGGCTTTTCCGTTTTGTATATATTATACATTTTGTATATCTTTCATACGGGACTATTAGAAAAAGGATTAAAAGAATAGACTTCTGCATAATTTGGAAATGCACTTCCGAATTACACTAAAATCTGAAAAAAGGTGTTTTCGGAAGTGCATCTCCGAAAACACCCCCCTTTTGGTGTTTTCGGAGATGCATTTCCGAAGTCTGAGAAAATTTAAAAAAAAAATTACTTCGGAAATGCATTTCCGAAGCAGGGGTAAACTGGGGTTTTCGCTGGGGTGACCCCATAGGGAGGTGGGTATAGAAATTCTCTAATTTTTTATGAATGAACATGTCTGCCCTTTTTTATACATATATTTTAAAAAGAAAAATTATTTTTTGTCTAATAGTATAATTATCAAAATTTTATTTATTAGTATTAGTTTTTATCTATAGACTAGGTGATAATAAGTAATAAAAACTCACACACAATCATCAGATATATGATTTGAATCTCGGTGTAGGCGTCTAACGTAATAATGAAAGTCCTTGCACATAGAGATGACCAAACAATTCGTACTTGCGAATATTCACAGATAAAATCTACTATAGGCACAAGAATTAACGGAATATTTTATTACTCAATAGTTAATGAATACATATGCAAATTCAATGTACATGTATTACAGATATTTGTATTCGTTGATAAATCATCACGGACTTAGGCTTTATTTGGTAAGACATGTTTTTGAGCTTTATATCTTATGTCTTATGTCTTATAAGCTCATATGATAATTTAGACTCGTTTGATAACGGTCTTTTTATCACGAGCTTATAGCTTATTTTAGGCAAAATATCCTTTTTGGTCCCATATGTTATCCTCGGGGTTCATTTTGGTCCCTTATTTTTAAAAAGTTTCATATTGGTCCCTTACCTTTTCAAAAGGTGTCATTTTAGTCCTACTAGTATATAACCCGCGCGTTGCGCGGTTAACTTATAATATATTATTGGCGTTGTTTATGAAATTTTAAATTTTATCAAAATTTTAAATTAGTATTTTGTTTGTAAAGTATTTTTTAAATGATTTTATTTGAGTAATTATTATATGTAGTTTTATAAACACATATTTGAGAAAAAGGTGAATTTTAAGAATAATATAAAACATCAATTGATTATGTTTATAAAAAAAATTTAATAAATTTATTTGAATAATTATTATATATGAGTTTAGAATAATATTTGAGAATATGTTGAATTTTAAGAATTTAAAAAATGGTTATTTAGGAGTTATTATTTTATTACTTAAAAAAATTTAATTTTTTAAAAGGAGATAAATAAATTTAATTTATATGATTTGTTATTGTGTAAATATTAAAAAATTTAAAATCTTTATTTAAATTGACTCTTAAAACTTAATATAGTACGTGTAGATAATAATCTCTATAAATAAAATAAAATAAAATTGTTAAGTATTTGCAAATTATATATTTGAATTATTTTTATTATTGTTATTATCTATATTATTATCATTTTAAATATCAATATAAAGTCAACAAAAGGTATAGTAGGAACCATGGTGTTTTTATTAAATACTAATTTAAATTTATTCTTAATATTTTTTGATAAATATAATTCAATGAATAAATACATTTTAAAATATTGTTATGTAATTAAGTTTAATATTAATATAAATTTATTTAAAAATAAAAAGTAGAAAGTTTTTAAAACTTGAGATAACTAATACTTATTTTGATAAATTTAATTTTCTTCATTGTATTTATATTAATTATAAAAATTCAAATATGCACAATGAATATTTGGGAATTTTTTAAACTATTTTAAATTAAATTTTTTAATATTATTTTATAATTAATTAAACAATGCATAAAATAAGTAAAAATTAATCATACTTAAATCTTAATAATTTTCTCTTGTGTAAGAAAAAGTAAGAATTTTAATTAATTGATTTTGTTATGAAAAAAACTTAACTATCGTAGATATTTTCCAATGAAAATTAAAGAGTCAGAAAATGAAATATAACATAAAAGTTTAAATATAAATTTTTTATTCCATATGTGTATAAATATAGCATTATAATATGTGCACAAGCTTTTTTTGTTTATTAGCGTAGGATAATTGCTTTAAAAAAGTTTAGGATTAGAAATCATCAAAAGTTATTTTGAATATAAATAAGAGTGTATAAGAGTATATTTTTATTGGGTATAATATTTGTAGTGAAATCTTTATTAATAAATACAACAATAACATACTAATGTAATAGAAATGGGATAAGTGGTGGTGTATTTACTCTCCTGGTTAATATAAAAAATACGCATATTTTTATCAACCAATAAAAGAAAATGAGAAAGAAAGGTAGAATAACAAACTTACAAAAATTTATAATAAAAAGAAGAATTTTACTATGTAATTCCAATATTAGGGTTAAAGACATGTATTTATGTGAATGACTACTTCATTGACCTCCATTGCAACAATAATGCATAAAAGTCTCTTATATCTTATTCTCCTGGTTAATATAAAAAAATAGTCATATTCCTATTAACCAATAAAAAAAATAACAAAGAAAAGTAGAATAACAAACTTACACAAATTATATCAATAAAAAAAAAGTGGACCAAAGAGATGTACTTACATTTCATAGACTTCCTAAACAACAATAGTACAATAAAATTGTATCCTCTTCCTGTAGTTCACATATAAAAAAATCATCTTCAAATCAAACAATAAATAATTATAAAGAAAATTAGACCAATAAACTAACAAAAGTTATATCAATTAAAAAGAAGAGGTAATATAATAAAATAAATCAAAGAACACCACCAAAGATTTGTTTGTAGAAAATGGTGAAAACTCAATATCCAGTATTTATAGACATGTGATTATGAATAGAATAATAATCAATAATTAAAATAATAGTCAATCAAATTATTAATTACAATTCATATCAATGTAATAAGTGGGTGAATGGTCCTAATTAAATAATGGCAGTTATAAAATAGAAGAAAACGTTCAAATATTTATGTGATATATTTATATTTATATACTTATTTCATCAATAAGTGAGTGAATGAATATAGTTAAATGATAGGAGTTATAAAATAGAAAGAAAAAAAATATTTATATACTTATTTCACCAATAAGTGAGTGAATGAATATAGTTAAATGATAGGAGTTATAAAATAGAAAGAAAAAAAAAATAGTTAAATTTATGTATGAGTTATATTTATATATTTATTCAATTAATAACATTTTTAAATTATTAAACTTATATATTGTATTTACTAATTCATTAACCTTCTAGTATCCTAAGTGGAGTATTAATTTTTTATATTTTTCATAGATTTTAAATTATTCATTAATTTCATTCATTTCTATTCATTTCATTATTATTATTATTATTATTATCATAAAATCTATAAAAAACATTTTTTTAATTTAAAATCATATGATTTTTTTTTATAAAAATGTTATTAAAGTAATTTATGTATATTTATAATGTCAAATAAATAAAAAATTTAAATATATGTGTAGTTAATAGATAAAAAATTAAAAATAAAACAATCAAAAGAGAATTATTATCAATATTGTCGGGAAATTTTTTTCTGAAATTTTATATGGACACTCTGTTTATTTTTTAAAATAGAACGGTGAAAGTTAATGGAATTTTTTTTAACTTATTCATTAATTTAATTCATTGCTATTCATTTAAATATATATTTTTATTAATTTTAATATCATATAAGTTTTATTTAAAAGTACGTATAATTTAAATTTCAAAATTTTAACTTATTATTTAACTCTGAAATATAGAAAAGAAATACTTTTCAATTTATATTTTAAAAATAATACATATATATTAAAATTGAATTTTATATATTACATTAAATGAAATTGTTTGGCCCGTTTGCTTATTTTCATGGATAATGAAATAAAATAATAATTGTTACTAATTTAATATTTAGTAACTACAATAAGAATAATTATTATTAAGATAGTAACCGAAATATACTAATAATTATTTTGATATAATATAACCATTATAAAATATAATAATTATTTCTAATTTAATGTTTAGTAACTCCAATAAGAACAATTATTATTGTTATAATACTAATGAAATATACTAATAAATATTTTTTATAATATAATCAAAGATAAACTTTATTTTACTAATTTATCATGTAGTGAATGAAATTCTTGGGTTTTTAATAATTTAATTTAATTTAAATATGTTGTCAAGTAATTGTAAATATGAAATGTTGTCAAGATTTTGGATAGTTTTAAATTTTAACTACGTTGTTATAATAATTTAATATATTTTATAATTAAATTGAAATGTTGAATTATATAAAATTGAAAACTGATATATATATATATATATATATATATATATATATATATATATATATATATATATATATATATATATATATATATATATCATAATCTTATTTATTTATTTTATTTCTTCTCTATTATAAAATAACTTTATTGTAAAAATGATATTTTATAATTTAATCAAAGATAAACTTTATTTTACTAATTTATCATGTAGTGAATGAAATTCTTGGGTTTTTAATAATTTTATTTAATTTAAATATGTTGTCAAGTAATTGTAAATATGAAATGTTGTCAAGATTTTGGATAGTTTTAAATTTTAACTACGTTGTTATAATAATTTAATATATTTTATAATTAAATTGAAATGTTGAATTATATAAAATTGAAAACTGTAATATATATATATATATATATATATATATATATATATATATATATATATATATATATATATATATATATCATAATCTTATTTATTTATTTTATTTCTTCTCTATTATAAAATAATTTTATTGTAAAAATGATATTTTATAATTTAATCCTGGTTGTTATTATTATTATTTATTTTTATTTTTTTACAGCTAGCTCATTATTATTATTATCATTATTATTATTATTATTATTATTAGATGAATAATTTTACAATATTTTATTATTATTTTATTAATATTATTACTATTATTTTGATTGTTCTGATATTATTATATATTTATTAAAATTGTATTTTATTAATATTATTACTATTATGTTGATTGTTATGATATTATTATATATTTATTAAAATTGTATTTATATTTTTTATTTTTGGCTATTGTATAATATACAAAAAATTATAATATTTATAAATAAAATTATTTCTAATATTGTTATCTGGATAGTATTATTATATATTATATTATTATATATTATTATATTATTATTTATATGATTATTATTAATAGTAGTGCCGAAATATTATATTATTATTATTATTATTTATTTTTAATGTAGGGTCAAATTAGTAAATAACACATTAGGTGTAGGGTCAAATTAGTAAATAACACTTTAGGGTTTTTGCTAGGAATGGCTATCATGATGACACGTGGCTAGGGTTGTCATCATGACAACCTTCCATTTATATATATTAAGATTAAGATTAAGATTTGACATATTAGCGACCGATTTTTCAACTTTTTGGTTGTTAATATGACAAAAATGACTAAAATGACACCTTTTGAAGAGTTATGGGACCAATATGAAACTTTTTAAAATTAAGGGACCAAAATGAACATCGAGATTAACATACGGGACCAAAAAGGGTATTTTGCCCTTATTTTACTAGCTTATAGCTTATTTTCCAGACGATATTTCAAATAGCATTTTAGCTTATGTCTTATAGCTTATTACTTTTTCTTCCTTTTTTATCCTTATTATTTCAATTAAAATCCATTTTTAACCCTTATAATTTATTTTAATTTAAATAAAATAATTATATATTAAATATCTTTTATGTCATTTTATATTTATAAGTTAATTGAACCGCTAATTTTACCAAACACTTCAATGAGCTTATATGCTATCAGTCTCAATCATCCGCTATAAGCTATAAGTCATCAGTTATCAGCCATCGGTCATAAGCTATAAGCTATCAGATAGCTTATCAGTCAACCGCTATTTTTAAAAATATAAAGTTGGAATTTTTTTTAATTTATAACTATCTAACGATTCGTTCTTTCCACTAGCATATCCTTTCATTTTATATTTGATTTATTATCAAATTTTAACTTCCCTTTATATCCACTACTATCAACTTCCTATTTCTTTATTTAACGGTGTCTTTGCATATACATTTATTCTATGTTATATTCTATTAAGATAAAATTTTCAATATTTATTAATTGGGTTGAATTATTTGGAGCAAGATATTTGGTTGCAATAATTTTTTAGGTCTAATTTTTCTCTAATATAGCACTTTTAATTATAATAATTACTATAATAAATTTGAATTTAATAGAAATGTATTAATAATATAAAATATCTTAACACTGTAATTTTGTAATATAAAATAGTTTTAATAATATAACATATCTTTACACTGATATAACATGATAGAGTAAAATGGAAATGTATCAATAATATAAAATATCTGTAATTTTGAAATGTATTAATAATATAAAACTATTTCCATTATTGTAGTAATATTATTTCCATTAAAATAGTTTTCAATATCTTTTACAGAATTATGAGTTTAATGGAAATGTATTAATAATATAAAATAGTTTAAAAATTTCACTAAAATCTTTACTCTATCATGTTATATAAGTAACTTAGAAATTTTAGTTTGACTTAGTAGGATATACAATAGTCATTAGTTTTTTTTGTTTTTTATTTATTTTTTATTTTAAACAAAAAGGAAAGATATCATTAAACAAAAGAGATAACAAAACAACACAAGTGAGAGTAAACCAAGACCCCTTAATAACAAAGTCTAAGCCTATGGGTATCCTTCTTGTCTAACAAGTAATCTCTAATGATATCTTCATGAACATAAGAAAATCTAGATGTAGTTTTGGAAATTAAATCAATGCTAGCCAAAGAGTCCGCACAAAAATTGGCTTCTCTAAAGTTGTGAGAGATCCTAAAATCAATATTTAAAGTGTAATCCCAACAAGAAAGCCAACGAGACCGGAGTTTCCAAGGCACCAAAGCATGGTTACTGCAAGCATTAACAACAAAACTACAATCCGTTTCCATCCAAAGCTTAGTAAAATTCTTCTCTTTTGCCAACTCTAAGGCAATAATAGCTGCAAGGAGCTCAGCCGATTCCGGAGACTCACCATCTAAGTAAGCACTAAATCTCACAATATTGTTAGCATTTGGTCACTAAAGATTCCTCCACAGGCAGAATTTCTAGGATTACCATAAGCAACACCATCTATATTGCACTTTATCCATCCCAATATTGGAGGAGACCAAATGACTTCCATGGTTTTTGCAATGTTGCTTGGATGTAAAGTAATGTCAAACTGTTTTAACAGAGAAAAGTTTAAGATAGAACCATTAGAAACCCACCGAGAGGAATTGCCCATTATCTTAGCTTGAGCCTTGACCATGGAAACACAAGACTTCCAAGAGATGATTTTATCTTCAAATCTAGCTTGATTCCTAGCATTCCAGACCTGGTAGAAAATGCAGACAATGCTAGCATGGATAACAGCCTTGGCTTGAGGAGACCAGCTGAGAGATAAGATCCTCCTACAGTCCTCGATGCTCATGATGAGAAAATTCAGGTTAAGAATCCTAGTCAACCATCTTCAGATGTTGCTAGCAAACTTACAGTAAAAAAGAAGATGGGCAGATGATTCACAGCAAGATGAACAAAGATTGCATATATAAGGAAAAAAGAAGCCCCTAATATGGATGTTTTCATCAGTTGGAAGCTTTTTGTGAATGTACCTCCAAACAAGCATATAGTGGGAAGGATGAGAGTCCCTATCCCAAGGGAAAGAATTCCAAGAAGATAGGGGCAGGGTTTGATGACTGAATTATAGGCCTCTTTCAAGGTTAGAATGCCATTGGTTGGATTCTTCCAAGCAAAAAGATTGTGAACCTCCACTGCAGGGATAGAGAATTTAGAAATAATACCTAGCAGGGAGGGAAGAGCCAGTTGAATGTTATTGCTAATCTGCCAAGAGTTATTCCACCATTCACTGACTTTGGAAGTGAGGGCATGATGAAAAATTTATGGAATTTAAAACTTGTTTACTAAGGAGTCACCTGTCCAGTTATCCAACCAAAAATTAATGTTGTTGCCATTGCCGATGCTCTAGATGCAACTATCCAACAAGTGTCATGAGCTTCTTTGATTCCATTCCAAATTGAAGATTTAATGACATATTTTATGATCTTTCCATTTCTTTTCACTCTATCCTTAAGCAGAATGGACCAGCATTGATTAACATTCAAAAACTTCCAGCATAGATGAAGGTTTGTAGCAGTATTGTAAGCCTTGAGGGAAGGAATTCCTAAACCTCCTTCATTCATCTTTTTGCAACAGGATTTCCAAGCAACTGTGACTAGTTTCTTTTTTTCCATGTTCCCACTCCAGATAAAGTTTCTGATCCAAGTCTCAATCTTCTTTATTAAACTGCCAGGCCAATTATATATTGAAATGCATTGCACCATCATGCTGAGGATTGGTGATTTCACCAGCTGAGTTCTTCCAGCCATAGATAGAGTTTTAGCTTTCCAAGCAACCAATTTGAGCCTAATGTTATCTGCAATATACATAAAGTAACAAGCTTTAGGTTTACCAACAAAAATTGGAACACCAAGATAGATGAATGGAGGGTTAGGCATAGTGAAACCAATTAGATTAGCCAAACTGTTATGCCTAGTAATAGACATTCCACCAACATAAATAAGGGATTTGGAATAGTTGCAGAGCTGGCCAGGGAATTTCTCATAATCCTTAAGAAGATCAAAAATAGCTTTGAGAGATTTAGCATCCCCTCTGCAGAATATTATTATGTCATCTGCAAAGAGAGTGTGAGATGGAACCAAACTATACTTGTTAGCTTTAATAAGATTGAGTTGGTTAGTTTTCACAAGGTTTGTAATTCCTCTACTAAGAACATCTTCAGCTATGCAAAATAAAAGAGGAGACAAAGGATCTCCTTGCCTCACACCATTGGAGCAAGTGAAGTATCCAATTTGCTTGCCATTGAAGCTAATAGACATGGTAGCAGAATTAAGGATAGCAAGAATCCAATGATGGAATTTAGCATTAAAACCAAAGTATTTAAGAGCAATGTTATCAAGATCGCGATCCAGATCGTGGAATCGCACGATTTTGCGATCTTAATCCACTCCACCGATCTGGATCGTAGGCAGGATCGTAAGCACAGCGAAATTAATAGTTTTGAAAATCTGAGAGTGAATCCCGCAAAATCCGAAAAATATAGGGCTTTTTACTCGGGTTAACTGCGACCCGTTTACAACCCGTATGCTATAAAAATGTAAATACCTACTTTTTTCCATTGCTCTGAATCCAAACTGGAAGGTTTCTGCAAATTCGGCGATGACTTCAAGATTCACAAATTTTGCTGCCGGAAAAGAAGTAAGCGCTTCTGTACTGTTTATCGTTTTCGTCATCTGTTTTTTGTCTTTCTTTATGGGCTTCATCTTCTACCAAGTATATCTTATTTTAATATTGCCTAACTTTTGATTTTGCCTCTTGGAATTTCATGTGACTCTATTGTATTCAATGTATTAGCTTTCAAAATAATATAATATTAATGTTAGTCCTTGGAAATATATACCGTCACGTCACCGTTCAACTTTATTGATAGCTGTTCTGTTCTGTTCTGTTCTGTGCTCCTCTTTTGTAAGCGGGTTAGAGTACCCCTAGTGCTCTCTTAATATCAATCCTTGCTTATAAAAAAAAACAATATGATAGCCTTTTAAAATAATATTAAAATACTTTATAATATAAAATGTTTTTGGATGTGTCCTATCATTGCTATGGAAAAATTGAAGTAGCAAAAAAGATTATAAATTCTTAACTTTTTCTTCTTCTCACGTGACCAACAGTGACAATAGATGTTCTTAACTTGTTTTTTTTATAAAAATTATGTTTTAAATTTTACTTATTTATTTATATATATTTGTAAGATATTATTTTACATTCAAATATAATATTTTTAATTTTACTTATTTATTTGTTTTTTATTACTACATGTTTTAATTTTCAAAAAAATATTTGTATTATTAAATTTTTTTATATAAAAATTATTTGTTTTAACTTTTTTTTGTTAATGGGACAGATGGCTGGTGGTAGTAATAGTAGTATGTCAGTTCCTGTGAGAAATAAGAAAGTTGCAAAAAATGCTGCTGGTCAAAGACAAGATGTGGGATGGCAACATGGCACTCCCGTAAACGATGGATCAAGAAAGATCAAGTGCAACTATTGTCATACTGAATATACCGGCGGTGTTTTTCGATTTAAGCATCATTTAGCAGGGACAAATAGTAATGTTGAATCATGCATATCTGTTCCTGATGAAGTTCGCAAAGAAATGTGGACCATTGTTCATAAATTGCAAACCAAACTCATCAAGAAGAGAACTCTAAGTGAAGATGTAGTAGAGGTTGATGTGGAAGATGGTAAAAGAAAAAAAGCTGATTCTTCGAGTCTTGCAAATATTTTCAAGAGGGGGATAACTTCTCAATCAACTATCAACGATGCTTTTAAGAAAAAAGAAAAAGAGGATACTGACCTACAAGTTGCAACTTATTTTTACAACAATGCTATCTCCTTTAATGTTGTAAAAGATGAAGAATTTATAAAGATGTGTGAAATGATTGCCCGATATGGTAAAGGATATAAGCCACCATCTTATCATGACATTCGAGGTAAACATTTAAAGACAAAAGTTGAGTCAATAAATAGCATATTGGTGGAGCATAAAGCTGCTTGGAAAAAATTTGGATGTACAATAATGAGTGATGGATGGACGGATCAAAAGAGGAGAACTATAATAAACTTTTTAGTCAATAGTCCTATGGGAACTTTCTTTTTAAAATCAATTGATGCATCTGGCATTTCAAAGACATCTGATAAAGTTTTCAAAATGCTGGATGACATCGTTGAGGAAGTGGGGGTGGAAAATGTTGTTCAAATTGTAACAGACAATGCTGCAAACTACAAGTTGGCTGGACAAATGTTGATGGACAAGAGAAATATGCTTTATTGGACACCTTGTGCAGCTCATTGTATTGATCTAATGTTAGAGGATTTTGAGAGCAAGATACCTATGCATAAGGAGATTATTGCTTCGGGTAAAAAGATCACAACTTACATTTATGCTAGGACAGGTCTTATAACTTTATTGCATCATTATACGGCAGGAGGTGAATTGATAAGACCTGGTGCCACTCGCTTTGCAACATCATATTTATGTTTGGGTTGCTTGAATGATAAGAAGGGAGAATTGTATAGGATGTTCACTTCTAAGAAATGGAAGGATCGTAAATTTGCCAAGACAAAAGATGGGAAATTGGTTGAAAATATAGTCACAAATAGATACTTTTGGAAGAATTTGGTTATTTGCCTTAAGGGTGCTTTTCCATTACTTAAAGTCTTACGTATGGTGGATTCTGATGAGAAGCCAGCCATGGGCTATATCTATGAAGCAATGGATCAGGCAAAAGAGCAAATTCAAACTAGCTACAATAATAAGAAAAAAAGGTATAATTTTACAAAATATCTTAAATTGATTTATTTCATATAAACAGTATATAAGTATTTCTTTATGAACTAATTTAATCTTTTCTTTCTTAAGCTACCAACCTTTATGGAAGATTATAGATCACAGATGGGACAAACAGTTGCATAGGCCTTTGCATGTTGCGGGTTACTATCTTAATCCAATGTTGCATTACAAACCTAATTTCAAAGCAGATAATGAAGTTAAACAAGGGATGTATGCATGTTTAAAAAGGATGATGGGAGGAGACATGAATATGGTGAATAAAATTGATGGTCAGCTTGAAGATTTTAAGAGTAAAAAAGGGTTCTTTGGGAGTGAAATAGCTCAACGTGGACTAGAAAACAAGACACCAACTCAATGGTGGGAATCTTACGGTGATGAACACCCAGAGTTGCAAAACTTTGCTATTCGTGTGTTAAGTTTGACCTGCAGTTCTTCTGGATGTGAGAGAAACTGGAGTGCTTTTGAGATGGTATGTTTTCAAATTATCATATATATTTTAAATAGTTACTATATGTTATGCATTTTAGTTTAATATTTCCTCTTTTAAGGTTCATACGAAGAAAAGAAACCGGTTGAAACAACAGACTATGAACGATCTTGTGTATGTGATGGTAAATACAAGATTGACCAAGAATAAGGCTGAAAGGAAAAAGCGAGATCTAACAATCGATGATTTCCAAGATGATGATGATTGGTGGTGTGTTGCTGAGGAAGAAAATGCAGGTGGTAATCATGTAAATGTGGCTGACTTAGATGAAGATTTGATGCAAAGTACTGGTGTTAAATCAACTACACATGTAGATGAATTTGATGTCCTTGAAACTATAGAAAGTGACAATGAAGAAGAAAATGCAGACGAAGGTGATGGAGATGATGATGATGATGATGATGATGATGATGATGATGATGATGATGATGATGATGGTGGAGGAGATGATGAGATTAGTGAAGATGAAGGAGATGACATTATGGGGGATAATCCAAATTATCGCCGTATTTGTGATTTGTACTAGCCTTTATAATTTTGAGTATTTTATTTTATGGACTTTGTTATTTTAGGTTTAAGATTTGAGACTTTTAATTATTTTATGTTTTCGATTTAGACTTTATGGATTTATATTTAATATTCAAAGTTATGCACTATTAAATATATAATATAAAATATTTCAAGTATTATTTTTTGGTAAAATCTTACGATTTTGGTGACGATCTTATATTTTACGATCTTGTTATCATCTTTCGATCTTATAAAATTAATTGAGTAAGATCTTCCGATCTTAATTACGATTTTATATTTTACGATTTTAATGTCCTCTCTCGATCTTATGTAAGATCTCGATTCTGACAACATAGTTTAAGAGTGTGAATGAGAAAATCCCAGCTAAGGGTGTCAAAGGCTCTGGCTATGTCAATTTTTAAAGCAACATTGCCACTAAAGCTTTTGTTATTAAGGGTATTAAGAGCTTCAGAAGTTAGGCAGATTCCACCCTAATGTTTCTACCAGGGACAAATCCCGAATTTTTTTCTTCAATAACCAATTTTTTTTTAAAAAGTTCAAAAATAACCAAGTTTTCAAATTATTTACGCAAATGACCACTTTTTTGCTATTTGAACACGTTGTCGCCAGGGGGTGGCGACAACAACATCTTGTAGATGATTTCGCCATTAGGCCTGGCGACTACGTTTAAAAAATGGGTGTTGTCGCCACCCTTGGCGACAACACCCTCTTCCTTTTTTTTTTTTCAAATTTTTTTATTTAATTTTTTTACCTATTATTTTTTACTATTTTATGCATTATATTTATTGACTTGAATTTGTTATGTAGAAAAATAATATAAATAAAAAAAATAAGTAATTTATATTAAAATTAAAAAAACAAGTAATTTATATTAAAATAAAAAAAGTACAATTACATTAATCATAAGAATAAAATTTTGGATGACCTAGCGCGGGTGACCCTGGTATGATCAGCATGCAAGAGGTCTAATAACTCGTGTAGACGACTCAAGTTGGTCTAATAACTCGTGTACACCTATTTTTTAAACGTAGTCGCCAGGCCCAATGGCGCAAGGTATTGTTGTCGCCACCCCCTGACGACAACGTGTTCAAATAGCAAAAAAGTGGTCATTTGCATAAATAATTTGAAAACTTGGTTATTTTTGAAATTGTTTTTAAAAAAGTGGTTATTGAAAAAAAATTCACAAATCCCTTTTGCCTAAGAAGAAATAAGATTAGGGAGGATGGTAGATAATCTAGCGGTCAAAATTTTGGATATGATTTTGAACTTAAAGTTAGCTAAGACAATAGGCCTGTATTGCCCAACACTATTAGCTTCCTTAACTTTAAGAATAAGGACTAAGGTATTAGCATTATAGATTATCCATCCTCGAGTGAAAAACTGTAAAACAGCATTAGTGACATCAAGCTTTATTATGTTCCAGTATTTGTGGTAAAAAACTCCCCCAAAACCATCAGGTCCTAGAGCAGAGTCAGCCTTTAGGTTTTGGATAGCCTGGAGAATCTCTTCAGCACTAGAATCATAATTAGCAGTTCATTGATTTGATCAGTCATCAAATTTGATTATAAAACAAATTTACATTTTTAATTTATACTTTATCATTTACTCCCTCCGTTCCTTTATAATTGTCACTTTTATGAAAAAAATTTGTTTCTTTTTAAGTGTCACATTTCAAAGTTCAAGAAAGTATTTTTGTTGTTTTGTCGAAATTACCCCTAATCATTATGATAGAGAGAGAAAAAGTTAAATAAAGTGTTAAAAAGTTTAGGATATTATTGGAAAAAGGATAATCATTTCTTAAAAAATAACAATAATCATTGGTTGTCTTGGTACGTGGAAAAACTTAAAAAGTGACAATTGTAAACAAAAGAACATAATTTATTTATTTTTAAGAAACTGTATCTATCCCAAAGTGACGTGCTGGCGTGGCCACGTGTTGGTGGTAACCCACATAACAGCTGGAAAGACAACTATATATTGCCTTTCTTGTTGTTTGTACTTTGTTGGAACTTGGATGGATATGACGCATGCTAATATTTACTCTTAAGCAATATCTTTCAATATGACTACATTTTCTGAAAATATTTTCAATTTACAATACATATTGGAATATATTGATCTATATGTATAAAATAAGTCTTCTAACATCACATAATAATTTTATGTCATATCAAATTCTAAATATGCCTTGTTTATAATTTTTAAATTTATTTCAAACTATATATCTATAATATATTTAAATGAATTCAGTTTATTTATATAGTTAGTTTAATTTTTTTGTACATATATTCAATTATATTTTCCTATAATATATTATTTTTAAAAATATATCCATATTTATTTACTTAGGGAAATATAAATTATTTGTTAATAACTCATTACATATTTTTTATTTTTTAAAATATATTCATAATTCTATTTTTCTTGCAATAAATTTTTTATTATAAAATTAAAATATGCAAAAATATATTAATTTAATAACTACTTACATATTGTCATAAAGCTTATAGAAAAATATTTTTATTTTTCTTGCAATTATTTTTAATTAATAAAAAATTTAAATGTCTTTTCTATATAATTTATCTAAAATAATTTTAACTTCTTTCTTTTTTTGAAAAACAAAATCTTATACTACTCTTTTATCATAATATTTACAATAAATGATACTCTTATGACAAGTCAATTGTTAGTTTTATTAACATTGGATATTAAAATCACTATGCAAAAGCTCAAGTAATATATATATATATATATATATATATATATATATATATATATATATATATATATATATATATATATATATATATATATATATATATATATATATATATATATATATATATATATCATATGAGAATGACATATTTATATGAGAATATGAGAATGAATCAGAATCATTGGATTTTAAAATAAATGGTGGAGATTATGGGTGAATCTTTTTTTTTGTCTCTCTTGTAACAAACATTATATAATAATTCAAATAATTTTTTTTTGAATGGTAGGGGGCTAAGCCTAGGGGTGGCAAAACGGGCCGCCCGCCCCGCCCCGCGCTCGCCCCGCCTAATGCCCACCAAAAAGCGAGCGGAGCGGGCAAGTCCGCCAAGTAAAATGGATATAAAAATCATGTCCGCCCCGCCAAGATGGCGGGTTGGCGGGCGGCGGGCTTGCCCGCCTATTTTTTAATTTTTTTTCTTTCATTTTTTTAATAAATTATTATTCTTTTTTTTTACCTTTCAATTAAATTTTTCACTTATTTTTTATAAAGCATCTTTTAAATAAATTTTACCTCAGGAAATATTGCATATATTTACAAATAAATGTATAAAATAAAACCATCAAGAATTTGAATTACTAGAATTAACTAAAAAATGTCGGACTTAATGCGAAACGAGTTTAACAAATAGGTGATGCGGGCTTCGGCGGACGGCGGAGTTTAGCGGGGCGAGCTTAGGCGGGCGGCGGGTTTTGGCGGGGCGAGCTTTGGTGGGCGCGGGTCCAAAATCCCAACCCAACCCGCCATTTTTAGGCGGGTGCGCGGGCCGCCCCGGCAGGCCACCACCTTTTTTGCCACCCCTAGCTAAGCCCCACATTTAAAATGTTTTTGTTTCAAAAAATGGAATTTAAATTTCACAGTGAAATTTTTTTTGGGTTGATAAAGCTGTGAAATTATTTATTCAATATAACTTATCTATGACAAAATGATTTAAAGAAACTATTTTATGCATAGCCTATTTACAATTTGTAAAATTAATTATGTACTTGCACGATTTTTTTTCCTATTCACAACTTTTTCATATAACTCCGCACAGTCTGAAGGTACTGCAGAGAACCGTCAATAAATACATGGGGAGCATAAAAACAACACTATCACTTTTCCATTACTCCCCTTCACTTTTCTTGTTCTAGTGCAGCAGAGGATAGGACACTAAAAACTAAGTCGGATTTTCCTCTTCTCCTTTTGTACAAGAATTATGTCCCTATAAACAGATTGATATGGGATGGCAATATGATCACACTATAAAACAGAGGCAACTATTTCACTGTCCCTCTAATGATGAAAAATTAAAACCCCTATCATTTCTCTTTACAACTAAATTATAGATATATACAAAAATTGTTTAGGCAGAGGGGAAATAAAATAGGAAGCTTGTCCCTGGCCCCTGGAGCAGCTATCTCACTTGGCATTTCCATTTCTTCTTTTAGCAGAAACTGAACCTGAATGCTTTCTTGGTTGACTAACTAATATAGGTTGTTTCCTTGGCGATGAAGGAGTCAACGACGGGAGCATACTCCTTATCCACATTGAAAAGTTATAGGAAACGAAATACAAGTTAGTTAATTAGTTAGTTCGTTAATAATAATAATAATAAATTTAGTTTTGATACAATGTCAAACTAAAAACTGTTTATAGATCACAATCACTGATAAGTGTGACTTTAGTAGTAGTTATGATTAAAAGTCAAGCCTTTTTAGTGATATGGCGATTACGATTGATTGAGAGTATAAAAAAACTTTACACTGATTGTGTATGTGAATCCAATGCTCTAATAATATGATCCTTGAAAAGAACACAAGCAACATGAACTGCAGCAACTAATACCTGGTTTCGAAGTTCTTTGCTTGTTTGAGATGAACTGATTTCTTTGGTCTAGACACTAAAGCATTGGAGATGGCGGTTGTTTTGGATGAATGAGATTGCCAACTCATGTCTGATTCTGAACATTCACTAGTTGCTAACTCAAGCTCATCATAGTCATTTGTGGGTGTGGTGGCCACCTCCATACATATTTTTGAAGGGTCTGAAAGATATGAGGGACTTAACAATGGAGAATGTTTGCTTTCTATTTCCGACTGTCCAGTGAGGCTATCATCAGTTGTAAAGCTCTTATCCCTATTCATACTTCTACAAGAAACTGATTCTCTGTCATCCTCGTTTCCATTTACCCCAGCATGTGGATGTGGCCATGTAGGTAAATTCATATATATGTCTTCAGGATCAAGGCTTTGTATTTTCAGCTTGGATGCAGCCTTTTTAGGGTCCTACAGAACCAAATCATTTTTATGAATATGTGTTATACTATTGACATATTAGCTGCTGGAGATTGGAAACTATGTATTATGAGATCATTCTCTTGTATATCATACTTCTAAGATGTTTCTCATTAGTAGTAGTGAATTTCAAATTTTAGATATGTTTAAATCAACTTGCAATCATAATATTAAGGACAGTTTTTTGAAAGAAAAGAAAATACATATTTTCTTTTTAAAAGTTAGCTAAAACAAATATTCAATAAATGAATTTTTTGAAGTCGTGTTTAATTATGTTACCTCGATGCTATTAGAATCATCTCTTGGTAACTTACGAGCTCCGGAAGTCCAACTAGTTGGGGCAAGGAAAGACAATTGAGATGTTGACCTTGTCATGTCAGTGATGCTATTTGCAGGATGTTTAAAGTTATCCAACTCTCCATCCTTCATCCTTGCTAATGTGGCCTGTAGACTAGCAATCTGGCATAGAAGACGATAGAGACAATCAATGACGAAAGTGCACGATTTGCACGTACAGAGACTCGTGGTTCAATTCAGAGAAAAAAAAAGGTAAGAAGAAAGAACCTGTTCCTTCAGCTCTTTCACTTCGCTGCTACTTTTATTAACCCTTGCGGCACCAAGTTCAACAGTGGAGACCCTTTCAGCAAACTTAAGTGTACTAATAGTTTCTCCAAGAGCTTCAGGCTCCGGGCTAATATGAACAAACATGAGTGTCTTTGCTTGGCCTCCTGATAAGTATATACAAATACATAGACAGAATTCAGCTACATAATAGCTAACATAAGAAACAATACCAAAAGAAAGGATATGAACATACCAAGAGAGTCCTGAAGCAACTGAGTAAGTTTACTGTTTCGGTAAGGAACGTGTGGTTGCTTTTGGGCAAGGGAAGCAATTACATCTCCTAAAGCGGAAAGCGACTTGTTAATATGTTGAGCCTCCTTTAGCCTATCTCCTATGACCTCAGATTTATCAACCCTCTCACTTCCAGCCAAATCAACTAGGTGGATACATCCACGTAGACTATTTCCTGACGTAAGCTCTCTTCCTTGAACATGAACTGTCAAGCAGCTGCAATTAGCACGTCACACGCTAGTACCGATTAATAAATTTATAGGAAAACGTATATGATAAACAAGATACCAAAGTATGTAATAGTCTAGCGCAGTGAGATACTAGTTTTTCTATTAAAGGATATACATAACACGGGAAAAAGTACAAGGTTTAAAATTTGAGCTTAATGAACATGCACAGAGGATCAATCGCATTTCACCAAACATCACAACAAATATCAATATCTGCATAGCTATTAGACTGTTAAGACTTTGAAGAGTTAACTGAGACTACTTTTCTTTTGATTTATTTTGGCACAGCTAGAAAAGCCTCACTGATCAGCTTGATTAAGAAAAAAAAATCAGTGCTGTAAGTTGAAGAATTTAAGAGATGAATTTGATCTGCACACACCTATGAGAACGACTACTTTGATTGTTCATCGCAGTAGCACTAACTGCCCGATTCCTTTGCCCCAAGTTCATCAAATTTAAGACATCGGCTGTGGATGAAACAGGAACAAGGTTTGCATCTGGCACATTAATACCATTATGGGAGCTGTTGCGAATTTCTAATGTATGCAAGTGTTAATGGATCACAGACAGTAGCTAGAGAATCATTAATTTAAAAAATTAGTTAGCAGTGTTGGTAAATTAACAAAAAGGATATCTTTTATTAGAAGCATCAATCATTAGCAGGTCTCTCACTTGCTCATTGTATATCTCAAGCATTTGGACAGAGATATCATAGTGAATTGTGTCTTTCCGTTGTTCTGAAAGATTGAAAAGATCCCTCAAAGCGCGGTAGTTGACACCAACTCTGTCCTCGGTAATATTGTCTGGTCCAGACTACATCAACACATAAGAAGCACTAAAGGAATTATAACAATTTGTACAATTTAGAAAGTGAAAACAGAGAGGGGGCAGCATTATTGTCTGATTCTCTTAGTCTTACCATGGTGTGTGTTTTTCCTGAGCCTGTCTGGCCATAGGCAAATATACAAACATTGAATCCATCCAAAACTGAACGAATCAGAGGTTGTATATCTGAGAAAACCTCCACTGCATGTAAAACATAAAGAGAATCAATCGTCCATGAACCAAACATGAGAAGTCTAAGCGTCAAACTCCATTGAAATAATATGCGTTGTTATGCATAGACTTAGAATGGCAAAAACATCCATAAGATTGTAAATTGTGGGTCATTTTAATTTCTATGTAGAATATTTGGCAACACAAAGTAACCTTTGGATTAAAAGGACAACAGAACCTACCTTGAGTTGCAGAAGGACCAAATACTTTGTTAAAAGTAAATATCTTCTTCGCCTCTTTTCCATTCTTAGAAGGCATTATGAGTGAAATACTTTCTTCTTCTACATTACCAACAATGCCACGATTGTTTGGTTGCCCTTTTAAGGGGCGAACTCTACAGTACACTCTAATATTTCCTACAAACAAGTAAAAATGTTTTACTATCTAGTCTCATTCAGAAAACTAAGAAGGAAATTAATTATCAGACACTGAAAACAAATTGGGTTTCACCTTTCAAGTCCTGCATCTGATTGTATAACTTGCGGTTTTCTTCTAGAACTTTCTGATATCCAGAAGCAGAAGAAGCTAAGCTATTCAGATGCTTAGCTAGATCGACGAAATCCTCCCTGTATTTTTTATGTAGACAGTGCATTCCTTCTTTTGTTTGATGAACAATCATTTTCAATTCCTGAAGATTGTCAATATCAAATTCGTCACTTAATCATTTACATTCCTGAATTAATCTAGCTTTACTAAGTTCCTTATACATCACCATTTCATCCCATAATCATGCAGTATGCAACTTGAGTTACTGCATATATTGCTTATCGTGCATGAGTTACCTGGATGTTTTCATTTTGCCTTTGAATTATGTTTTGGCAGTTTTGATGTTTCAAAAGCTGGCTACTTGATTCTTCACTGCCATTGTGCTTCACACCATCTACATCATCATTTTCTTCCATCTTAAATAATTTATGAGACAAAAAGTTAAGTCAAGCTGTAGCACCATAATATAAGCAATTAATGAACATGTTGGCTTACAGAAGTAGAGATTTGTGAAACAAATTATTTTGCAAAGTCTCTTTTGAAATGTAAATTTTACCTCTTCATCACCATCAATAGCTTTTAAATTTGAATTCAATGCTTTAGATGGTGCCTTATCTTCTCGGGGTGTTATAGACTGTCATCATAAAAATTGTAATGAAATTTAGCAAGACATATAGATCAAATTTTGGGTGTGTGTTTATGTGAATGCATGCAAAACACACCCACAGGGGAATTTTATTTTAAACAGTTTCACTGATATGAGGTTGGAACACACTGTTTGTTGTTGTATGATGAGCACGCGACTTTCAAACTCCTCCATGACTTTGCTAAGCAGAGATTCCATTATCTGACAAAAGACATTAATTAACTCTTTAGTGATTAGTAAATTCTAAAATATCTCTTCCAAGAGGTGCTATGCAACATATATATACAGTGTAGTTGATGATAAGCAATAATCCTTACAATTGGAATTTCTTCTTGCTTCTTATCATGCAAAATGTCACGAATTAGTGAATACACGGAAGGAACAGAACTCTGCAGATATCAATCCAAAAAGTTATTCAGACAGATATGGACATATGGTACACTCACTCAGAACAAATGTTTTAAAAGCCCAATCCCACATTGAACCAATAAGACTTCCGAGTCATGGTTCAAATAGACAGTGTCAGCTCACCGTTCAACTAGTTGAACCATCTGATTCGGTTTGATTATCAAAAAATTGCTAGTCTAAAAAAAACCAAAAATGATCATTAACTAATTACCCCTTCACTGGGATCAGGCAGTACAGCATCAATATTTGAAGAGTGGTCACCCGGCGAACTATCCTTGTCGCCTGTTGACTTAGCTCTTGACAAA
This sequence comes from Vicia villosa, assembly GCF_029867415.1. Classification (NCBI taxonomy): domain Eukaryota; kingdom Viridiplantae; phylum Streptophyta; class Magnoliopsida; order Fabales; family Fabaceae; genus Vicia; species Vicia villosa. Next base: position 122,654,391 of record NC_081180.1, on the reverse strand, counting down.
GACCTCGTAAATGGTTCTGAGCGTTTCCTCACAACTGGTTTCTCAAAGCTACGTGGTTTGGGATTCCCACCATATTTCCACAATCCATTTTTACCTCCCATTTTCCATTCACTATACGATTGAAGTGCTAAAACACAATTCACTATCCTCGAACATTGCCCTCCCTGAAAAAAGAAATAAAACATCTTAAAGCAGAATAAAATTACATCACAATAACGATAATAATGTTGCATTAATTTCAAAGTACCAAAATTTCATGAACTCTATCGCACTTAAACTGTAATAGCGCACCTCCTCCAAATCAGAAGCTTCAAAAGTTGGAAGCCCCATCTCCTCCACAGTTACTAGAAAATTCCTCACATTTTCAAAGTATTGATAAACAGACAGCGCTGCCCCATCAGGAATGTTATCAATGTCACTTGGGGCTTCAACTACCTAACAATACATACTCATTTATTGTCACACATACCAATGATTATGATAATCAATAAAGCACAGGCAAACACACAGATACCAGACATAAGAAGTCATTGAAACTGTATAAAATTGGGATTCTAACTCCGATGCTCGGATATGTATACCTTGGGAACAGCTCCAGGTTGAATTTTGTTGAGAGCATTGCAAAGGATAATGCCACTTCGCAATGCAATTCTGAAATCTTGTTCAGAAGGTTCATCCACCATGTCTTTTCCACCAACATTTCCAACTGTATTTCGCAGCCACCGCGCTGCTTCATTTCTTCTTGAAGCTACAATTCAACAACACAACATATACAAAGTACTTTCTATGTTACTAATAACGGAATTGAATGAAACCATGGCGAAAGAATCGAAGAATGAAGAAATGCGATACTTACAAGCTTCTTGAGCTTTTCTTGTAGCCAAATTGATATCGCTTAAACTACTTCCATGTTTTTGAATAACGTCTTCAACAACGGATACGAGTGAGAATGGCAAAGCTGGCTCTGGCTCTGGCTCTGTCGCCATTACTCGGCCTCAACAATTCAACACTTTCAAAAAACGAAAATCCGAATCGATTTATGAGAAAATAAACGATTAAATGTTGGGAAGATTTAATCAAACACCGTTCGTAACAATTAAAAAATATTATTATTTTGTAATTAAATGCTCATGAGAATGAGAAAAATAATGATGAAGATGCAGACATTAGGATTCTGAGAGAGCCTTTCTTTCTGAATGAAACAAGAAGAAAGAAAGGCGAAGAAAGAAAGAAAATGGTTTCTGAATTTTTTTTCTTTCTTTCTTTCTTTCTCAGTTTCCCTCGGTTATTTTTTTCCCTCTAGTTTTGTTGTTTCTAATATTGACGTGAAAAAGCTGCACCGAACCTGCTTCCGACCCTTTCGCTCACTCGCTCGGTGGTTTATATTTAAAACATTTCATAGTTTAAAATCTGTAATTACTTGGTTTATTTGGTAACTTAATCTATATCTATGGCTGTACTTGGTAAAATAAATTATCAACTAACTTATAGTTAAAAGTTGACTGATGATCATTTTTAAATATACATTTTGTTGTATTAAATTGTAAAATATTAGAATTTAATAGTAATACACCGACGGTGTGAAGTAGTTTTACATCGTCAGTGAATTGTAACCATCAAATTTTAAATTATGTATGATTTTTATTTTAATTATATATAAAATAATAATTATGAATGGTTGTGATGAAATGACAGTTTAAAACTTTTTATGCTGACAGTGCATAACCATTAATTCCAAAATATTATTATTAAAATAATAATAACTTTTATTTGGATTAATTTATCCATACTATCTACAAACATCTACAAACATAAATTTTATAATTACTGTTGAGAGAATATATAAAAACATTTTATGACATTTTTATACAAAAATAGTTTAATATTGTTTAATCATTTACTACATAAATAACTTGTGTAAAAATTTATATATAAGTGTTTATATTGATTGATAAACATTTGTTATGCAAATGGTAGCTTCACATTAGAACGAGACACTCGAAAAGGCAGTACTCTCTCTTGTTTATTTATTTGCTATAGTTTTGATTGGATTGATGCATAAAGAATATCAGAGTAACAAAACCCTTGACACTCAAGTGGCAATGAGTGACATTCAAGAATAACAGAACCCTTGACATAAAACTGGTATTGATCATTTATTTAGCCAGAGGCCTGTTTGGATAAACAGCTTATTAACCGCTTATGATATAAGTGCTTATCAAAATAGGTGCTTATAAATAAACTCGCATAAATTATTTTGATAACAAAAGATAATCTAAAGTGTAGAAGCTTTAATTCTCTGCTTAGCAACACGGAAAAATGCCCATCATGCAAAGATAATACCGTTGTATCTAAAATTTTCTCATCATACCAGACATGAAATTTTCATCTCTTGAGATTTCTAGTATGTTTATTTTGTACAAGACAGAAGCATAAGGCAAACATAAGTTGTGGCCGGAAAGGAACTTTATCTATTTCTTTAAGCCTTACCATCTTATATTAAGGATGCCATATGAAACACTCGAGCTAAAAACATCAGTACACATACAACATAGATTACATTAACTTACTACTCTTTATTATTCCACTCGGAATACATACATAGACAACTTCAGTAAACAAACTATATAGATTGCAGATTGCATCTGTGAATTAGCCCGCCACTGAAGCATTACATCTTGATGGATTTCTTTTCATAAATCGTCATCAAGTATGGTGGACATCAACAGTCCTTGAATAAACTCGCATCTTTTCATCTTCTCCTCCTTATCTTTAACTGACATGGTTGGTGTCTCCACGTGGCTGAACAGAAAAGGTAGACTTGTTAGAAACTAGGAGACAATAGAACCCATGCCATTTTGTAATATTGTTCGAAAATAGGGCCCTTAGCAAGGAACAAGACATTGTTTGCAACAAAGCACTAAATTGAGCGGGACGTGTGGAAGTTACAAATGCAAAAACACTAAGGATAAAATAATCAGGAAAAAAGGATTTATACAAAGCAAGTAAATTACTCAATTGAATAAGTTGGAAGTCATAAGCCTTAAACAAATTTCAGACAAATTAAACATGCCAACATCACTCAGTTGGTACTAATATGAGAAAACAAGTCTCTTAAAAGTCTGTTAATCTTGTTTTCACTTTGGATTGGAAAACTGTCGAATGTATTCACTTTTTCCTGTTTTTTTAAACATTTGTTCCAGAAACAATGAAATAAAGCTTTTCAGGACTCTAGTGTGTGAGAGAAATGATAAGTAGGAAGAAAATCATAACAATGATTACAATCTCTTAAAAATATTGCAATAGTAGGATAAAACCTACCAATTTATTGAACAATTAAGCAATATTGAGCAGAATTCTATGAAGTAAGGAGATTAATCTGTTACAGAACTTGAAAATTGAAAAGAAATACCTTTTTGGTACAGTCTCATCCGAGCCTTTCTTGGATGATTTTGTCTCAGTATGTGTGTGAGACTGAGAACTCATAGATTCATTACTTAAAGGCGATATGAATGATGACAGCAGTGGATCAGGTGCTGCATTAGACGATGACACTATACATTGAGACCCACCAAAAAGGGATTGCAAATTTCCTTCTCTCAGCTCCTTCCTCAATAAAGAAAGCGTTGAATAAGATCCACCTTTCCGTGATTTCCTCTTGCGCTGCATGTATTCCCTAGTTAAGGGATTCAGCCAAGTAATAGGGTATGGTTTGAACTTTAAACATAAAAATCAATTTATATTAATTTTGATCAACCTTAAAATAAGTAAAACTTTATGGGAACATGTTCCATATTGTAAAAAACATGTTAAACTAAATGCTAAAAAATCTGCAATTTTCATGTTAAAAATTATTTAAGAATTGGCAGAAGTGAATAGAACTTGAGGAGAAAAAAAGGATATCTTAAATATATTTCCATGTTGTAAGGTTATGTGAGCAACCATATCAACCCCCACCCTCAATGCACAAACTGGACATACCTGCATGCAGAAATGTTGTAATCCATAAAAACTATTGATTTCTCTAACTACAAAAAAAAAAAAAAAACATACAACTTTTTTTCCAATGTAAACATCATAACATAATATTGATTTCATCTATATGAAATAAACAGGGAAAGACAATTCCTGTGTTAGGCCTGTCCATACAGAGCTTTGCTTTAAATGGACCCCCCTCTAATGGATGGTGGAATTGACTCTCTTGAATTAGTTGGTGGCAAGTTCGGATACCGAGCTTTCAAAAAAAAAAAAGGAAAGACATGTAGGAATGAACAAAAACTTTAAGGCTCTGCACTACTTAAGCATCTCTTAGCCAATACTGAAAACCTTGTCAGCTGTTTGAAAAAAAATAACAGAAGAGAGAAGAGAAACAAACAAAAAGTGGTCATACATACCCCATTTTTTGCTTCCATTGGATGCTCTTCATCAATATGGCAGCACAATCCAACAATATCAAAATACTCCGAACAAAACGGACACAGAAACTCTTCCCTTATATCTTCTTCCACATCGTTCTCATCAAAACCCATGAACATATCTACATTCACACAACCACAAATCATTAAGCACAAACAATTATACAGAAACAAACCTAAAAAAAAAAACTTCTATTAAGTAAAGCCCTATAATTTACAACTCTACTTATAACAGATCCCAATTATCACTACTTCCAAATTCATATAATTTCATTTCTATTCCCAGTAACAACCAAAGCACATAAACAACTTCAAAAAACAATAATCATCAGCTGAAAACAGCTTCCAAACATAACCCAAAATCGAATTTCAAATTTCGAAATTGGGGGAAAACGCGAAAGGGGGAGAAGACGGACCTGATCGAGATTGAAGAGCGGCTTGATAGCGTCTGGATGCGGAAGAGAGACGAGCAGTCCAAGAGGAATCAGCGTCCATGATTTGATTTGCGATGTGAAAGGATTAGGGTTTTGGATTTGGTAGAGGAAGTGAGACAGTGAGAGAGAAGGAAGGAACAAACAACCACAGGAAGATGAAGAAGAAGAATGTGATCGCGAATTTTTCACCTTACCAACAAAGGGTAAAAGTGACCAATGTATTTGTCTTCCTCCATTCATTTATTTTTCTTTTTTGGTTTTTTTATTTGATTTAATCTTTTGTTTTTTGGTTTATACACGTCATTGTTCGGAAATGTCCAAAAGTTCAAGCTGGAAAGACGAGTGAGGAATAAGGTCATAAATAAATAGGGAGTCAATTTGTCAATTTCTGTGAAATGCTGCTACAAAGGTTTTAGTAATAATCATTTTGTTTTTGTTTTTGGAAAATGATGTGTATTGTACTATATTAGCGACACTTTTTTAAATTATATATGCTCTTTAATTTATTATTATAAGATAAGATTCTTTTTAAATTTTTATTTGTCATTTAAAATTAAATTATCTACATGTTTGATATATTTGTTAATTTTGTTCAAATATATTTTTTATAACTTTTAATTTGTTTAAATAGAAGAAATTTTTAATTAAATTAATTGAGACATAGTGATATAGAGACATGTTGGATGAAAAAAATATGATCGGAGAGGTCGAGCTGGTGTGATACTACGGTGGTCCAAGATTTTGATGTGGTGTAGAGGGAGTTAATCTGCAAAGTTAGTATTTTAGACCGACCACTGTCGACCACTTAGAGAGAATAGTAATCCTTCCAGAATCCTCTTAGTACACGAGAATTCTCTTCATGAAGATAACAAAGATCTCAACTGCAAGTGCATCAAACGGCTCCCCGCGATTCACTCCAAACTAATATCGAGTTTGTTATTTCCTCTTTACTATACATAGAGAAAGTCTCAAATTCAGGTAATATGTTTCAAACATAATTTCAATTCTCTTTCCTCTCTCACAAACTGACTTGAGCGTTAGAGCGATAACCTTGCAGGTCTCCCCCTCTCCACTGCGTCGGAAGCTCGGATCCACCATCACTTTTAATCCTCACTCCATTTTTTGGTTCTATAACGAAATAGTGGTGCTGTTTGTGGCAATCAACTTTTGATTCCTGCATTTTCAATAATTTCATGTTCGCCCTCCGATTCATTAGTTCATAATCTTCTCAAATCACTGAATCAAGAGCAATCAAGATCGAACACAAAGATTTGTCGCACTCGATTCAATTGAATATCATTTCAAATTTAATTCCTCAAATCTCCAGATCTCTAGTTCCTACGATCCAGAGTGATGGTGAGATCCAAAGTTACTCGTTTTGTTGCTGCTCGAGATGATGTTATCGCTACAGTAGTTTAAGCAGCGATCAATCAACAGCCTCTTCCTCCGCCTCCTCAGCAAAACGTCGGGAATCCAGAAGCGGTGGTTCCGCTGTGTCAAATCTAATCCAAAATCCTTAAATAGTTGGATTTGTCCAATTACCTTCGATCGGACATCAAATTATGCCTCTGATTGCATAACTAGAAGTTTTGTCTGGTTTAAAGTTACTACAAGTAAACCTTCGATTGCAAGGCGCTAACGAGCTGCTGAATAGCGTGTACAATATTGTTTAACAACATAACTCGCAACTTATCTGGTTTCGTTGATCAGAGGAAACTTACAGATATAGGCTCTTCAAAAGTACAACATAAAGGATTAGAAAGGAATACCTTCATGAGTTTTTCTTAGTGGAACTGAGCACATGTTAATCGTGTCCTGATTAACTTAGCCAGATGTCTCCTCTTCCAGACCAGAAGTAGGTTCCAAACCAATGTTCTCGCACTTCATTAGTTTAGCACCAGAACATCTGTTCTTCAACTGGTAGCTGCATACCAGTTCTTAATGTCCCAACATCAGATAGGACATCTGTTCCTCCTTCTAGGAACACCTCAACCTTGAAGATTCCAAGGTACACACTTGCAGATAATTATGAATATCATTGATCAGTTGACATTCATCAGCTCTAATAAACCATGTCAGTATGAGTGGACTTGAGAGATTACTCAAGTATCTTTGACACTTTAATTATAGCTGTCAATACCTGCCATACATTCTGTTGAACCTTCATAACCCTAGGGTTTCTGAGAGACTATGCAGCGGAAAATAGTCATATATCAACAGAATTCACACAATGCTTACTTTAAGTGTTAGTAGTAAGCATGACATCTACAGATTGATTGCTACTCAATCTTGCACAATGCTTGTTTATGCACCAAGCAACTGATTAGACCAAACCAAAATCCTGACTTGACAAACTCATAAACAACAGAGGTTACCTTATTAATATCTTCACTCCCGCATGAAGGTTTTGATGAGCTTCTTCTCTATTCATAAATACCAGTTGAATTTGTTTTTAAATTCAATTTCTTCACTCCCGCATGAAGTCCTTGGACTTAACACTCTTCGTTCCAACATCACAGCTCTTAGGTCAGGTTGGTCTAATCATTAAGGTCCATCCTCCACTTCAAGGGACCATACAATATGAACATTCTTTGTTCAAACACTCTTCTACTTTTACCACAACCAGAATTTATCCCTTATAGATCTCATCCAGAAATAGACAGGATGCCTGCTCTGATACCAATTGAAAATTCTGGTATGATAGACTCGGATGTCAAGACATCTGATCTGTTATTAATGTAGCACAAGCAGAATACAAGGATCCCCCATTATTTAATTACTCTTAGGAAAGAGTCAATGAGACCTGGGATCACACATGTTTAGCATACATAACCAGATTATAATTTTTACATGGTTCTGTATAGGAACAACTAACACTTTTGAACCTGATGTTATAGACAAAGTCATAACATTCATAACTGAACAAACAATACAGAAGATAAATAACACAGTTAATTGTTAACCCAATTCGGTCTAACTACCTACTCTGGGGGCTACCAAGCCAGGAAGAAGATTCCACTATCAGTAGTACTATTTTATATAAACAACCTCTGGTTTACAGATAAACAACCTCTGGTTTACCTAGTCACTACCCAATGCAATCTCTATCTCAGAACTCCATCTAAGATAAGAAAACCTCTGCTCACTCCCTGGTGATACCTAACTGTTACAACCCTGCAACAGCTATTTACACAATTAACAATGAACACATACTTGATCTTGCTTCACAGCTTCAATCAAGCTTACAATACTCAATTCTTACCTACAGGTTTCGAGTGAGGACAATCACTTCTCTAACCTACAGGTTTCGAGAAGGACAAGGCAGCCATCCCACAACCTGGGTGGTCTACCTATAGAAACCCTAATGACTACATCGTTAAAACCAGGTTTTCTTTTTTTTAACTAGGTTATAAAAGTTTCCTATTTATAACCTGGTCCCAATTGGACTTGGGCTTACAAATCGCAACACTCTTGCTGTTACAAATATGCAGAAAATATTCTGCTACAAATAAGGTCTTTCAATCATGAGTTTCCTAAATTAGAAACTGCTGAATCTTCAATCTTCTGATCTGATTCTTCCTGAATCTTCAATCTTCTGATCTGATTCTTCAATTATTCTTTTGACCTTTAAATATGCGCCACATAGGATTACATAATATTCACATAGAATATTCTGTATCTGTTAAGTACAAACTGAATCTTCCTTCCAGTTCTGCAGGAGCGATGTCATGAGTTGATGTCATGACATTCCACCTAACATCTTGATTGTACCTGTTTTGTTCTTTATAAACTTGCAAGATTCACATAAATATTATATTTTACTGCTATTATGTTTTAGTCAAACATAGATGCCAATCAGCCAATAAAAGCACTAACAAGCATGATACCAAAATCCATTGGAAAAGCCTTGCAAGCTAAGTGAGTATGATGGCGAGGGAGATCCAGACAAGCACGTGCAGCTCGTCAATGAGCGATTGAACTACTTTGGTGCTGACGAAGCGTCTAAATGCAATTATTTTCCCTGACCTTAATCGAACTTTCCAGACTATGGTTCAATGGTATGTCCAATGGGAGCATTAAGTCATGGGCTGATTTGTGTGATCGGTTTTTTATGTGCACTTTACTTCCTGGAAGCGACGGCAGGTGACTGAAGCTGCTTTGAACGAAATTATCTAGGGTAAGAAGGAAAGCCTACGGTATTACATCGATTGATTTACTCAGGTTGTTGTTGAGGTAGAAGGAGTTAAAGAAGGCCTAAGTGTTGGATCTTTGAAAATGCTCATTTGAAGCACAATACCTTTAGGTTTAAGATAAGGAGGAAGAATGTATGAACCACTCAAGATGTTGAATATGGTCTAGTCTTATATGATTTTTGAGGAGAAGTTGAACATACGCTTCGATAACCCCATCTCTGTTGATGCCAACTCCAGCCACCCGGCTGGGAAGGAGTTCCACTGGCAGAATGAGGACTCCTACCGAGGTATGCAAGGATGGTACGACAGGTACATTTCGCTGACTATTTTTCGCAAGATAAGATATATTAGGATTGTGGTAACACATAATTCAAGAAGGGAGGAGTTCGACCTTCGACCCCGTTAAAAAAACACATCGGATTGGAAAGTCAAAGTTTTGTCGTTTTCATAAAGGTCACATATATAACATTGATGATTGCATTCAGCTGAAGGATGTCAATGAAAGGTGGATTATGAGGGTCTTGTTGACTGAGTACGTCAGGGTGGGAAAAAAGAGAAATAGAGGAATCTTCTAAAGGTAAATCTTCCTTGAAGGATGCATATATCAAGACAAGTGGATAGAGCGAGGAGGCCAGCAAAAGGAAGCGCTCGTATACCGCTACCATCACTAGAGAGGCACCCCAGGAAAATCTCCCCTCTAAGGGGGCCATGAAGAGGAAAAATTATTGAGATATTGGTCGTGCACAAAAAGGATGATGGTACGTCAGCGAAGATTCTGGAGCGACCTGTTGGGATTTTGATACTTGAAGAAGATATGAGGGATCCCCAAAAATATTTTTCCCTAGTGATCACAACAACTATCGAGCAATTTGACATCTCCCAATTATTGATTTATAGGGGCATCTCCTGCGATATAATGTATTCAGAGTTGTTCGAAAGGATGAACCTCAAAAGAAGAAGCTTCTTTCCTAAAGAAGGATCTGACTTGCGAGCATTCAAAGGGACGATCACACGTCCTTGGGGATACGTCGATATGGTGATATCAGTAGGTAGTAAAAAAGAAGTTTGAGCAGTTAGTTCATAATTTCTTATCGTCCCTTGCAGGAGTATCTACAATTGCATCATAAGAACTCCCTTTATTGTTATGTTGGACTCTGTAACCTCGCTGGTGCATCTCAAACTCAAGTACTACAATCTTTAGGGATAGTCGGTCTCCACTAATGTCGATCTTAAGGGAGAAAAAATAATTTATCAAGCGCTCTAGAAAGACAATGAAGAAGGTGTGGCCATGTAGATTAATGTAGCTTCTCTAACCAGCCAGATCAGCATAATGGGCATTCGTCCCCAAGAAGTGGCTAGGTCGATAATGGGCGAACATGATGAATAAGCATAGGCTAACCACCTGGTTATATTTCCTTTCCATTTATTATAAATGTTACTATATAATAATTCTCCTTATGTACATGGGTAACCTACCATTATTAATTAAATATGATTTTTTTAAGCATTTGTTTCTTTGTGATTGTGCATAGTAACAACAAGTCTGGGGTACGATCTAAGGGATCAAGGCCCGGTACAAAGAAAATCAGGGGTATTGTCAAGTACGCTTTGTACGTTCGAATATAACAATCAATCCCCCAGAACACAAAGTATGCACATAAAAAATCAGAGGTGTCATCAGAGACATTTTGCACATTTGGCTACATCAATCAATTCCCCACCTAAAATTAGGGGTATTGTTAAAGGCATTTTATACGTCTGACTAAAATAATCAATTCCCCCACTTAAAGATTGGGTGTTGTTTGAGACATTTTTCACTTCCAACTACAACAATCAATCCCTCACGAGTAATAACGATCCACCCACTCTTGCTTCTAGCCACTCCAGAGGCCACGGTGGACTGGCAACAATTTTACACTTGATTGAGTTTTCATTTGGTGGGGAGAAGAGGAACTGACCCTTTACCAAGAATAGCTCTGGTGACATACAATAAACTTTGAGGGAAGACATTGTAAGTTCACACAAATATCTAGATTTATGCATTCACGGTCCTACAAATACACCTTAAACAGGTAAAAAGGGCATTTCATTCAAAAAATGTCAATATATACACATATATTCTTATGTTATTCTAGTAATATGCATACGAGTACACAAGAAAAAAAGAGTGTCATCGGCATGGCTACTTCAGCAAAAGACGATCTCTCCATCTTTGAGTACATGTTCCTATTACTTGTTCCCTCGAGAAAAGTAAATGACAGTGAAAATGCTTCACTTACTACAAAGCATTGTCAAATGGTTGCGAGATTACTCCAAGGTTGGTGCTTGTATAGTTGGCTCGTTGGTGAGTCAGAACAGAATTTTCAAGACAAAAAGACTCTAAGTTCTTCTAGGTCATTAAAAGAGACACTTGAGCAGATGATAGACTGCCCCAAACAAAAATCAGTGCCTGGTTGTTCCTCTTAAATGTCCTCACAAGATGGGTCACATGGTCGGCAAGAGAACTTGGGAGATTAAGGGGAAGCAAAGTATCCCTTACCCAGTAAGAGAGGTATAAATTATCTCTATTTCTTGCAAGTACTTATCTCGCTGAAGCTTCAGACAGCAAACACTCTCCTTAATTCGTTGCTTCTCAGCACAGTGTTGGTCGGATCAAAAAGCTTCTTGGCGGCTAGTTCTACCAAGGACTAGAGCGATATAAACACTTTTGTTAGAATTGAGACTTCACACACAAGAGGGAGGGTGAATTATGTGGTTCATGAAAACTTAACTTTGAAAAACTTTGAGGAATAAAATCAGAGTTTAAAAATATTTTTGAAAACTTAGCAGCGGAAAATAAAAAGCAAAAAATAAATTGCGGAAATTAGAAGAGTTAAGAGAGAAGAGGAACATAAAAAATTATAGAGGTTCGATAAGAAAAAAAAAGGACTTACTCCTCTTCTCAAGAATTCATCCTGAGGGTTTCCAATAAACGTTGAGGTTTTTTTAGTAAGAAAGACTCAAGAACCTCTTTATACAAGGAAATGATGGTTGACCTCCAACCAATTAATAAAAGACTTGGAATATGATAGTTTGAGTCTTCTCTTCCAAACGATAAACCGAGGAGGTTAGTCCTTTATTCGCAAACTGTGGATTTAAGTGGTTAGTCTCCTTCTCCATAAACGGTAGATTGAAGCGGTTAGTCTGCTCTCCACAAACTTTGCAAGCTTTTACACGGGTTGAGCTCACAAACCTTAAATCTTGGTTTTACATGGGATAACTAATAACTCGTGAGATTTTAATACCAGACTAGTTTTGAATCTACCAAGATTTTAATATTAGGATAAGCTTGAAGCTAATCTTGATTTTTAATATCGGGCCAACCAAGAACCTACGAGATTTTATAACGGGATAATCTCGAACCTAAATAGGAACTGAATCACACAGTCCTAAACCAAAGCTTTTAATGGGTTTAACTTTTAACCCAAATAAATCCCTAAATGGATAATATTCAACTAAGGTGTGTACAAAAGATTTCTTTGATGAATTTATAATTCTACCCTTTCCAAAATTACAAATATATCATCACTCACAAAAGGACTACTCTATAAAATATAGTTGATTTATCATCATCTTTTCTAGCATTGCATTAATATATACATTAATTCAATCATGTAGTTTATTTTAACACGCTTTTCAAATTTCCGCTCCCACACTTTTTAACTCTGATTTTGATGGTAGATATACAAATTTGAACATGCAACAATCTACTTATTCACTTTTAAGATATAAAATTCAGACAATTAAACTATTTATCAAGTAAATTATATAAACAAAATATTATAATTGTAATCAAAGTATTTATGGTGATCAATAAGAAATTTCAAAAATTAAATATTATTTAAATAAATATGGATATAATTCTTATGCTTAAATTATTGACAACTAAATTTTAATGGGTAATGCTAAGATGTATCCTAAGGGCACATGTTAAGAGGTAAATGTCAAAAAAAAATCTTAAAAATTATGCATTGTTTTTATTAAAAGTTGATAATTAATGTGTTTATTATGTTTTCTAATATAAATTTTCTATATTTAGGTTAAGGGCACATGTTAGCTTTATCATTTATATTATATCTTGATTATAATGATATATATTTAATTATATATTTTTATTAATACAATTAATTATACTATTAATTGTATTGATTCACCTTGATTTTAATTTTTTAAATAAATATTAGGTTATTTTGGATATGCATCGCCTTTTTCTCAAAAAAAGAGTGACTTCGGAGATACATATGTGAAATCTCTTTTTTTTTTCCAAAAAAAATGGTGACTTCGGTTATGCATATGCAAAGTCATCATTTTTTAGGAAAAAAACGTCTTCGAATATGCATATCCAAAATATAGGGATATTTTAGGGTTTTCATGAGAGAGATTCGTGAGAAACCATATGAGTGCATAGAGAATTTTCCTAATGGGAATGATTTGGCTTTGCTCACAAATATTTGTGAGCTTATGGAAGAATATCAGAGCTTCCAAGTTTTTCATGCGTATATAGAAATGAATATGCATGTTGATACTCTTGTAAATGTTGTTTGTTTGTTCGTTAAAGCATTATTGTATTTATACCTATCATCTTGCAGGAGTATGTGTTCCTGGATAATTTAGACGTTTTCTCTTAATATGTGTTCACATATAGTTTAGACATTTTCTCTTTTAGGGAGGTGTCTTTGTAATTACATTTTTTTAAGGCTTAAACCCTCTTTATCAATTAAAAAATCACATAATTTAAGACTATAAATGACTTATTTTACTTTTATATCCCTATATTATTTGAAAAAGATTTATCTATCTATAATAGATTCCATCATTTCTCAAAATCATTTAGTGTACATTTAATTTAAAATAAAATGTTAGAAATAAAAACGCATTTAATTATTTCATTGCTCTTCGTGATTTTTATTTTTTTAAAAAACATTTAAATTTTTTGATTCACATTTAGAAAAAAAAATCCAAATAACCAGGTTTAAAAAAAAATTTACACTAAAAACCAGGTTTTCAGGAAAATTACCTGTAAGACCAGGTTTTGCAGGTGGTCTCCATATAGGAGCCACCTGGGGTGGCGTAAAGGTACAATTCTCCTCTTCATATGCGCCACCTGGGGTGGCGCCAACTTGTATTTTTTTCTTTCAAGCCACCTGGGTGGCGCATATGTGTTGCTTGTTTTTTTTAAATTTTTTTTTTTTGTTTTTTTTCTTGTTTTAACATGTTTATTTTATTTGGTTTTTGATTTTTCTTAAATTTTTTTAACATAATTAAAAAAAACTATTAAATAAATAATTAGACAGGTAGTGTTTAATGATATAAATAGGGAAGAAACATTACAAATACAAGAAATACAAAAAAACATTACAAATACAGGAAGTACGGGACAAACATTACAAATACGGAAAAAAAAAAAGAATATTTTTAAAACATGGATATTATGCTATTCATGACCCCTCGGACCGCGACCCCTCGGACCATGACCCCTCCGACCGCCAGTTCCGCAATCTGAAATTGTTCGAATCCGATTGGAAGGTTCTCGAAGACCCACTTCTCCACGACCCCCCCTATTCCTTGGTTGTTCTTGTTGTGTCTGGGTAGGTGGGCCTCGGATTAGCCCCTCCCTGCGCTCGTTGGACATGTAGTCTTGTATCCTGCTGTCAAATAGTCGGGTCCCCATGCCCTCGAAGATTGGTCTTGGCGGTGGAGTTGCGTCATATGGTCGGTAAAACCCAACGCTTGATTGGCCTTGGAAAAATGGCATTGTTTGTTGGGGTGTGGTGTAGCCATATTGTTGGTGTTGTGATAGTTGGGGTGTGGAGTAGCCATGTTGTTGGTATTGTGACGATTGAGTGATCATTTGCTCGTTTGGGTCGTATTCGCCATCTAGACCCATGTCGGGGCTGGGTTGCCTATTGGAGTTGGAGGGGCCGGCGTCGCCGTGTTGTTGGGTGAAGCCCCATGATTGTTGTTGGATGGGTTGCCTAGTGGAGGTGGAGGAGCCGACGTCGTAGTGTTGTTGGGTGAAGCCCCATGATTGTTGTTGGATGGGTAGCCTAGTGGAGGGGTCGGCGTCATGGAGTTGTTGGGTGAAGCCCCATGATTGTTGTTGGATGGGTGGACTTTGGTAGGGCGTTGTTGGTGTTGTTTGATATTCTTCATGGTAAGGTTGTTCGGAGGTTTGGCGTTGTTGGCGTTGTTGACGTTGTTGGGGTGGTTGTTGGTTGTATTGATGTTGGCGGGGGTCGTGTAGGTAGTAGGGGTCGGACACATACATATCAGGGGTTGTGACTGTTCTATACCAAGCAACGTAGTCTGCGGCTGGAAACATGGGGAGTTGGGCAACAGGGAATTGTAGTAGACGGCGGCGACGCTGCTTCCACATCTCACAAAGTTCAGGTGCGAATGAACGATAATTTGCGTGATCCCATTGGTGATTGACTCTTCTAATATGCCAACGACCCAGATCAGTGGGGGGATCCGGGATTGGTTGATGCATGCCAAACTGTAGTCTCACACGGTCAGATTGGTGCATCTCCACGATGTTAAACCTTATTATAGGTGTCACTGCAGTCCAAACTTCTTGGTCACTCTCGTTTGGCTCATGGTCTAGCATCAAGTATGGTCTCCAATTAAACTGCATGGGAGAAAAAAATAATATATTATTAAAAAAGATGATGGATTGTAATACATCTATATGATCATATAAAAGTTTAGTGGTAATACATCTTGTGCTCGGAGGTGATCCAATAGGTCCCGATACAAAATAACACTCCCCCTTTGATTCTTACTATAATCCAATTTAGGACCACAGAACCTAAAAAAAAGGAGCAAACATTTCAGATTTTTATGTAAAAGAGAGTTAGCATTCAAGGGATAGCGTTGAAAAAGACGTACCTTGTTGCATAAGGGAACGTGTAGTTGTTCCTGCTTGCATGGGATAGCGTAGACAGTCTCCACCAACCCCATACTTGTAGGAGGAACGCACATCCATAGAAGGTGCACTTGTCGGCAACCGCGTTCTTACAAAGCGATTGGTATAACATCGCCAAAACGGCAGACCCCCAACTATATTTCCTAATCTTGCTAATACTATCAAATTTACTTAAATAAAAAAAGTTGACAGTGTTACCTGTCGACTCTGGGAATAAAAGGTTACCAAACATCAGCATTATATAAACCTTAGTCATTAACCAAACATAGTCCTCGGTAGAGTTGTCGCTCAATATGAGTTCATCATAATAAGCTCTAAGGGAGGCCAGACTGATACCCTGGCCTCTTGAACCTTGAGTAGGCACAACTAGATCTCTTCCCAACACTCTCTCACATAGTGAATTAGCATGTTGAACAGGTCCATTAACAGCCTTCCCATAAATGGACAGACCAAGCAACATATATACATCCTCTAGAGTAACCGTACACTCACCTATTGGAAGATGAAACGCGTGGGTTTCAGGCCTCCATCGCTCTTGTAAGGCAGGGATGAATTTTCTGTCTATGGTGTTGTTGTGAATTTTTATGACATGTCTGAAGCCACATGCTTGTAGATTCGGAATAATCCTCTCATCAGGTTCAACATAAGCGTGAGAACGTGTACGGAATCGGTCAACAACCTATGAACCACAAATAAATAGATTAAACTGGATATCATATAAGTGTAGATGTTTAGAAATAAATAAGTATGAACTTACATATGTCGCCAAGTTCGCTCTAGTTCCTCTGTGGGTTTCACCCATGGTAAGAAGTTGTTGAGCCATTTTCAAGAACTCTGAAACTTTTCTGCGGATTTGAAAATGATAAGTGTTTGTGAAGATAACAGATGAAATATTGATGAAAAGAGGGTATTCCGAGAGAGTATTTATAGAGGGGATGTATGTGATACAGATCTCAAAGTGTTTGTGAAGATATGAGCCAAGTGGTGAGCATGCATGTGATACAGATCTCAAAGTAATAAAGATGGGTTCACATTCATTCTGTGTTTTGGGCAGAATAGACTAGGCGTGCATGCATTCTGTGATCTGTACAGAATAGACTAGACATGCCTGCATTCCGTGTTTTGTGCCGAATTGACTAAGCATGCATGCATACAGTGTTATGTTGCAGGTAGATCACATGCACGCATAAGAGTGGGCTAAATTATGGTTCTACATGTGGGGACCAACTAGGAAAATTAGGGCAAAAAAAATATCGTTGCAACTTACAATTACACTCCGTCTTATAGAAAGGCATGGCTGGCGAAGACCAAAGCGATCGAAATTGTGTATGGAAATTGGGAGGATTCGTACAAACGACTCCCACGTTTCTTATATGCGCTTCAAATTTATGCTCCTGGAACTGTTACTATTTTAGAGACCCTTCCGGCGCAATCTCCAGACGGAACGTGCCTTCAAGGAAATGTGATATTCCACAGGCTTTTCTGGGCTTTCCGCCCATGTGTTCAAGGATTTGCATATTGCAAACCAATTCTTCAAATAGATGGAACTTGGTTGTACGGAAAATATAAAGGCACCTTGTTGATGGCTGTGGCACAAGACGGAAATAGTAACATTTTTTCTGTTGCGTCCGCTCTTGTGGAAGGAGAAACTGCTGGAGGTTGGGGTTTCTTTCTCAGAAATCTTCGGACACACGTTGCCCCCCAACCTGGACTCTGTCTGATTTCAGACAGACATGCTTCCATCGAGAGTGCGTACAACAATCCAGCAAACGCGTGGCAAAACCCACCTTCAACACATGTTTACTGTATTCGACACATTGCACAAAATTTCATGCGAAAGATAAAGGGCAGGGCTCTTCGGAAGACTCTTGTCAATTTCGGATATGCATTGACTCAACCGACGTTCCAGTATTATCGAAATGAAACTGTAGCGGCAAATCCAGATGCAGGCAGATGGGTGGATAATCTTGCTAGAGAGAAATGGACCAGATCATACGACAACGGGAAGCGATGGGGGCACATGACTATAAATCTCGTGGAGTCTATGAACGGAGTGTTTAAGGGCATCAGACACCTTCCGATTATTGCCTTGGTGCAAGCAACATACTATAGGATGACTTCTCTTTTCGCACGAAGAGGTGAGCGTTGGAGTGCAGTTCTAGAATCCGGGGAAGTATTCAGCGAAACCTGCATCAAATTCATGAAAGAGCAATCTGCCAAGGCCAACAGCCACATTGTGACATCTTTCGATCGATTCAACCGGACCTTCAGTGTTAAAGAAATGATTGACCATAACGAGGGCCTTCCGAGACAACAATACAGGGTTCTTACAGACGAAGGGTGGTGCGATTGCGGAAAATTTCAAGCCTTTCGCTTTCCATGCTCTCATGTAATTGCAGCATGTTCGTATGCGCATCAAGATCCGTTAGCACTTTTATCTCCCATTTACAAGGCGGAAACCTTGCTCGGAGTGTACAACAATGCATTTCAAGTGATGGCAAAGGAGGATTATTGGCCTGCGTATGAAGGGGACGTGGTTTGGCATAATGACAACATGCGGAGAAAGAAAAGAGGTCGACCAAACAGCACCCGGATCAGAACCGAGATGGATCATGAGAAAATGGTACGAAAGTGTGGCATATGTCGTGAAGTCGGGCACAATAAAAATACCTGTCCTAACCGTGGATCAGCCTCCACCAACAATTAGTTATATGTCATTTGTATTTTGTATTTGTATTTGTACTTCTTAAGTATTTGTATTTGTATTTATACCGCTTATGTATTTGTACCGCTTATGTATTTGTATTATCTCTTATTAAATCAACAAGTTATGTATTTGTCTTGTAGTGAAATTGTCTTCATGACCCATACTTTCAGTCTGCATTTTGGACAGTCAAATACGCATGCTTTCGTCTAGTCCCATCAAGCCATGCATTGATCAGTGTGCCTTCATTTATCATACAAGTTAGGTGTGCTTGTAAACAGTACGCAACAATACTCCTTTTCTACCCACTACTATTATAAATTAGGGGTTCCTAGGGTTGAGTTTACACACAGAAACACAAACTCCAAACACCAAACAATTACACAAACACAATAATGTCTCGCATTCGGCCAGATGGATGTCACCGGACAACAGAGCCGTCGCCCCGGAGATCAACATGGCGTATCGAACCTGAACCGGAGTATCGTAGAAGGAACGGACATGTCATATTCTTTCCAATCAAACCTCCCATGTCGGTTATGTTTTGGAATATCTCTTCCGTCGAGCAACTCAAGAGGACTCTCATGAACTTTTTAGAGGGGGAGTACGAATCAGGCGAACAAATAAGAAGCATCAAGAGGCTTAAAACAAGGGTCGATGCTGTGACTGGAGCAACGATAAGTTTCTGGGATAACGTGAAATACGACATTGATTGCATTCAAATGATGCATGGACCCAATGACATTGTTTTAACCGTAGTAATTTCTTAGATTTTTTTTTCTTTTTTTGTTGGTTATTTTCAATGTACCTTTTAATTAATGAATGAATTAATGTTTTCCATGAACGCTCGTGTTAGCTGATTCACTGATCTTATCTGCGCTAATTTAACATATATATTTTTTAAATATGTTAAAATCAAAACAATTTTAAAAATAAAAAAAAATTAAACAAAACATATGTTAAAACAAGAAAAAAAAAAGAAACTACATGTATGCGCCACCCAAGGTGGCTTGAAAGATGAAATTGCACTATGGCGGCGCATATGAAGAAGAGTTTTGCTGTTGGCGCCACGGGAGGTGGCTCCTACGTGGAGACCACCTCCCAAACCTGGTCATACAATTAATTTTCCTGAAAACCTGGTTTTTTGTGTAATTTTTTTTTAAATATGGTTATTTGGATTTTTTTCCTCACATTTATTCTTAAAAATGAATTCATTACAAACAGGTACTTACTTCTTTTTTTGGTAGTAGAAAAATATAATATTTCTTGTAAAAAAAAAAAAACTCAATAAACAGCTGCTAACTTTCCCCTCATTTTTGTTCATAAAAAATAAAATCCCTAGTTTTTTTATAAGAATCTTAATTTTAGGGTGTAAAATTAATTTATAAAAAATAAGGTGTTAAAAAAAGAGCTTTGAATTTGTACTATATCGCATGCTTAAAGTAAACCAAACTAACTGTGCTTCCATTCAAAGCATACAAACGGTTGTACAAGGCACGTCACGTGCCACTCTGTTATATCGTCAACTTAGATCACGTGAGGGTACGATCTGACTGTGTCCGAAACTCTTTTCTTCTTTCTTTCTCCTTCATTCCGGTTGGTTAAACTGTAACGAAACGACGTAGCATCATTCAATTCGCTCTGTGTATCGTTTCACTTTCAGATCTTCGGAATCTGAATGGCGACACGGAATCGCACTCCGCTTTTCCGAAAGTACAGAGACGCATTGAAGAGTGTTCGTGCTCCGTCAATTTCTTCGCCGCCGTCCACCTCTTCCGGCGGCGGTCCCGTCATTGAATTGGTCAGTACGTCGCTTCTCAATCCGAATCGATCTTACGCTCCGCTTAGTACTGAGGATCCCGGTAGTTCGAGGTGCGGTTTCACAGATCTTACAGTTTTTGTATAGTTTTATTGGTGTTATCGTAGATCAATTCTCAAAATGGTTACACTCGTGGCATTTTGATTTAGATCCATAGTTTGTTTCTGGTTTATATATTTTCAATGATTCGGAAATGCAAAAAAGGAAGGATGCTTTTGAAGTTTGTGGATTGAAACATGAAGCCATAGTGGAAGGAGTTTTAGTTTTTAACTTAGAATATTAGTGAAGCGTATATGACATTAGTTAAAGAGAAAATGCATATATTACAAGATGATTGTGATCCATGGTAGACTAACACTCCTAACCAGTAGATTGATCCATCTTTTGCAATTGTGTGTTATTGTGTACCCTCTGCATCAAAACAATTTGTATGTATGCGGCATGCGATGATTAAGAAGTGTGCAATCATCCATGATGGGCGATTGTGTGTTTAATTGTTGTCGACATTGCATAATTTTTCTGCAGCTTCTGCAATCAGCTTTTGGCAGATACCTTAGAACATATATCTTCTTTGAGAGCTCTGCAACCTCCACATTGAGCTCCTGTCAAATTATGAAATCAAATACTGATTCAATCAAAAAGAAGAAATTAGAAAAGTGTAGTATGGGAAGAAGAAAATTAAGAGAAAGAGACCGAGAGAGGGAAAGATAGAGAAACGACAACAAGAGAGTGAAGAGGAGGGAGGATTAACCTTGGCCCACTGTCAGTAAATGAACATGTCTTCGGTGCTGCTGCTTGCGAGCATTTAATCCCATCAAGAGTTTAATCGCCTTATTTTGATTATTATACATCAATGCATTTCAAATTGCATCACAAGAGCACTTGATTTAGCATGAACATTCTTTTATGGGTCAATGGTTATCAAGTTCCTTTGGAAGAGCCCTAAGTTTAGTATAATAGTCTGAAACATAAAACATATCTGTCTAAAAGAATCAAGTTATTGCCTTGACAAGGTCTCCTTGGGAAAACCTTTCCTCCAGATTCTTCCACACTTTAGCATTACTTCCAATGTAAATTCTGAGTGATTGAAGGGGTGACTGAGCTTAAAATCCAAGAACATAATTGGTTATTATACATTTCCTATGCATCGAAGCATGGATCAACCTAATCGTGATTGGAATGCTACCATCTAGAAAATAATGCTTTTTCTTCAAAACCATAGGTTTATTCATCAATTGAGACCAAGAATACAGATGTGTTTTCAGTAGGATGAAGGACTATCTGGAATCTTTGTTGGGTCCATTGCAAGTGAAAATGTGGCATTTGTTTCTGAAGCTGCACTAGCTGGTACAGCTTCACACAATTGTTCCTTGGCATTTTTGGAAAGCAGAGTAGTGCAGTATTGCCACAAAAAGGAGTTCTGATACCATTAGAGCAAAGCATAAGGAACAGAATAATGCTTCAACTAGTGCATTGAATGAGTGAATTACCGAGATCATCTACTATTTATAGACCCAACTAATTGTGACATGTATCAGACTGTCTAACTAACTGCATGTGCGAATTAACCAAGTGGAATCACAATCGTTCAGTAATAGTGGACTGAATGATTATTTGCAGTGAAGTTTTTTTATTTTCTTTGTCCTTTATTTTGGGAATTAGAATTGTCTTGGAAAGGGAATTTTTCCTTCGAAAATTGGATCGTATATGTTTATAAAACTATTATGCTCATTTCAATTATTTGTCTATTGTTTTTGACATGCATGCATGTTACAAGTTAAATAAGATTTGGTAATTGTAGGATATTAATTATTTTTGCGAATGCAGTAAGGGTCTACATCCAATTACTGTTGGGCTACCTCCAGCATGGGTGGATGTATCTGAAGAAATATCAGCAAATGTGCAACGTGCTCGCAAAAAAATGGCAGAGTTGTCCAAGGCTCATGCGAAGGCCTTAATGCCATCGTTTGGAGACGGTAAGGATGACCAACATGCTATTGAGTCTCTAACACACGAGATAACTGACTTGATAAAGAGATCAGAGAAGAGACTGCGGAGACTTGCTGCTGCAGGGCCTTCTGAGGACTCCAATGTCAGGAAAAATGTGCAGGTAGTTATCACTATATAACTTTCCCTTAATGCTTTTAATAGGACATGCATTTTTATTTTTGGCCAATAAGAATGTATGCAATTTCTTAGAATTTGGGATGAGCTTAACTCAACCCTTACAAAACCAGCTTGTAAGGTGAGGATTCTCTCCATATAGCCTTATTGAATCCAATGTAAGACTCTTAACACACAACTCACACCCAGAACTAGACATTTGGAATGTGACCCGAGCAATCTGATAATGGGTGGCCCAATGGATTTTGAATGGACTCAGATACCATCTTAGAAGTTGGATTGGGCCTAACTCAATCCTTACAAAACTGGTTCGTAACGTGAGGATTTCCCCCACTTATAACATATTTTCAGAGCTTATTTATTCTAATGCGGGACTCTTTATCATGATTTATTCAAGTTGTAGTCTTAACATGATTTATTCAAGTTGAAATGTTTGTGGGCTCATCATCACAAGCTAAACCAGAGCCTCTGCCATGGTATCACTCGTATGGTTAATCGTTTCTATTTTCTGGATAGTATTTATCATAGAAAAGAGAGAAACTACAGTGAGTGGGGGAGGTGGGTAGACGTACTCCAAATCAGAAAAAATAAAAGGAAAAAGATTCAAAAAAAACACTAAAAAAAGCAAGAAGCTCCATTTAATTAAGTGTGAGCCTATGAGGTATGAGTAGACCTTAAAACCATGGCCAATGAACTTATAACTATTTACTGATTTGCTCTCTCACTCCATGTTCTCTCTCTTCAGTCTCCACTTGTCCTTGTTTCAGTGACTTATTATTTGTATTCTTCAATTCAAGTCAACCATAAGTTTTTGTACTTTGTTAAACTATTTCAAATCTTTTGCTTTGAGTTGTATGGTTGGGACAAGCATATATGGTACACTACTCATGATCATTTGTTTACTGATGTAAATAAGAAGAATCCAATTTCAAACAAAAATTATTCTAAGTTCTAATTTACGATTATGAGCATATATCTTCCGTTTTTATCTTCTTTAAATTGATGGTAAAATAGTCTCCAAAATGCCTTGATTTCTGCACCCTCATGTAGCTGGAAGAATCTATAATGGTATTAGTTGTAGCTTGCTGAACGTTTTCTTATTGTCTGGACTGTATGCAGCGTTCTCTTGCTACTGACCTTCAAAGCCTCTCTGTAGAGCTTCGCAAGAAACAATCAACTTATTTGAAGCGCCTCAGACAGCAAAAAGAGGTGAGGGAAAAGCTTTTGTGTTACACAATTTTTCATTCATTAATAAAGAAAATACATTTGCATTTCTATTTGGGGTTGACTGGCATAGTTTATTTATATCAATTATTAAATAAATAAAAATGTTTTAAATTTTCAAATCAATTTGCTTCACTTTTGCTCAACAAATTTAATTTACCTTGAATTCTAATTTAGAGTACTGTAGAAACTCATGACTTGTCACTTTTTCTTTTCTCTTATGGGAAAGAAATCTCTCGAGTCTTGATTTTCTCTATCATCAGTTAACACTGAACTAGTGGTGAAGTATACTCGGTCTTTTGTTTTGAAGGAATATTATAGTGAAGAAAATTGTACTTCTTGCCTTATTCCCCTGCTCTCTCTGTCCCTTGTCGGGAAACTATCTCAATTCTCATGTTACATATGGGTTTTGTTTTAAATCATTATTTTCATTTTATAATGATGCAGGGTCCAGATGGAGTTGACCTAGAGATCAACATAAATGGAAATAAATCTAGATTTGAAGACGATGACTTGGACAATATGGTATTTCTATTTCCTTTTCAGGTTTTTTTTGGGGGGCTTACCTTTGTGTTTCTTGAGAAGGGGGAGGTGGGCTAATATTTTTATGTTCTTATCCTCTATATTAGCTACTGGTTCACCGGAAGCCTGGAACTGTAGTTGACTAATTCTATTATCCATATGATCATTCCCTGTACCGGGTGTAGTTGATTATTATATATGTTAACTGTTGATCACTGATACTGCCACATCATTTATATCTAGATATTTAACGAGCATCAAATGGCCAAGCTAAAAAAGAGTGAAGCTTTCACAGTTGAAAGAGAAAAAGAGATCCAACAGGTAAAAAAAAGAAGATGCACATGCACTGTCATTAATTACACATTTGACTCAGTTGTCTCTTTAACGGATTCGGTGTTTTTGTTATTTGCTGTTGTAGGTTGTGGAATCTGTTAATGAGCTTGCTCAGATTATGAAGGATTTATCAGTACTAGTCATAGACCAGGTCAGCAGATCCTTTCCCTCTGGGAGGAGACAATAACTTTCTTAATTCCACACCCTTATGAAAACTGACATCCTCTATACACAGGGAACCATTGTTGATAGAATAGACTACAACATTCAGAATGTGGCAACCACAGTTGAGGATGGCCTTAAACAGCTTCAGAAGGTCCTTCTTCTCTTTATTGTCTACTATTTATGTTGGCTTTAGTTTCCAGTTTCTCTCATTCCCTCTCTATAATGTTCTCTTTATCTCTTTTGCTCCATGGTAATTATTTGGTTTATGGGACATGCAGGCAGAGAGAACTCAGAAAAAGGGGGGCATGGTAATGTGTGCGACGGTCCTTCTTATCATGTGCTTTGTTATGTTGGTTCTCTTGGTCATTAAGGAAATTATTTTGTGATCCGTGGCGATATTTCATATCATATTCTTTATAATATTGGTCACCTCTCATTGGAGTGACCTTTCCATTCACATACCATCTCTTGCCTGCTTGGACATAGTACAGCAGCATGTCTAAGAAAAGATCATGGAGTTTTGAAGTAACCACAGCCGCTACACGTGGCTGGGCTACAAGCGGATGAAGAGGCAATATTCATTCTCTTGCAATATTTTTTTGTTTTGCCACGAAAGAGGTAGCGCGGATTAGGTGTGTTAGAAGAAAAAGAGCTTTAGAAGTTGTTGTGGTACAGTAGAAAATTATACAGAAAGCCAGAAAATGTAAAGAGGGCAGTTGTATGAACCCCTACTTAAACATTCTTTGCCTGCAGAACTTGGTGAAGTCATTTTCATGTTTTTTCTTTACATTTATATATCTTCTCCCCCTCAGGCAATTGCATTTAAGGGGGATTAGAATTTTGTTTCCATAAAAGAAATTCATGCAATAAAAATAGAGGTTTTGTGAGGTTATAGGATTTATAAATGGAGTTGCATATCTTTTGTATCCAAGTAAGACAGACTTTCATGTAACTTCACAGGAAATAAAATGGATTCTGTTAGCTAAGCCATGATATAGCCAACTAATAAAATAAACAAAGTAAATAAAGTTGTCTTTTTAAGAACCTAATGAATGACTTTCCTAATTGCTTAACTTTTTTCGAACACAGACTGCTATTTTAATTTAATATTATGTAATAACTCTAATTGGCTGTAAAAAAATTTATTGCACTTGTATCTAACTTATATCTAATAATGATGCCTTTACTGTTCCAATGTAAGTTTGATCAAAGCTTGTGAGGACTGAGGAGTAACTTCAGTCAAAATTGATTCTGGGTTGTTAAGCTCCATCAGGTTACCAGTGTAGCTGGACAAAATTTTACTTTCTAATAAATTGTTAGAGTTGTTTTGATAAAAATAAAATAAAACAAGTTGTTACAGTTATATCCACTCGCGTTTGCTCCCCTATTTGAGAAACAGTATTGATTCTATGAAATTTAAAATAAGTAGTTACTTCTCTTTTTGACAGAACACGGTTATACTATTTCCAATCACAAGGATTGTAGTATGTTACACCAAGATGATTAATAAACAGCTTGTATTTTATGATGTAAATTTAACTATGTAAGTCATTGATTTGTGTACTTTACAGGAATTGGTTCAAAGAATCAATTATTCGACTTACTGTTGGTTAATTTGAGTTTCAGTAAACTTTGACCATGGAACATGGACTTATCCTTTGGCATTGAATGTAACAAAATAATTTTAATTTCTCAAATGTTCAGTTACGTTTAAGAAACCCAAAAAAAAAAACATGCTAGTACTACTTTATGTAACATCAATTCACGAGTTAATACAAGGTTTGACCTATTTTGTGTATATTTTGCAGGGAAGTAAATTAGTGAAATCTATTTCTTTAATAATTATTCGATTATTATTACGAATTAATATTTACAGTATCAGAATCTTATCAGCAAGCTTTCATAGCTCAGTTGGTTAGAGCACCCGTTTAGTAAGCGGGAGGTCATGAGTTCAACTCTCATTGAAAGCAATTTATTTTTATTTTGCGCGTGAAAAGCTTTCCTAAGCTACCATTCAAATCTAACTCAAACGAAGTATTGAGCCTCATTCACTCTTTTGTATTGGCTCTGCAGCTGCTACATATGTCAATTACATTTTTATATTTTAATAGAAAGATAACAGCATAAATCAAACATGCTACAATATTATATCTAAAGAGTTGATGGTTTGAAGTAAATGAAAAAAAAATTAATCTTTCATTGTCTACAAGCATATTATGCTAATTTTTAAATATTTGTTTCTTAACAAAATATTCATTATTCTTATTGTCGGTATGAATAATATCAAAATCTACCTATTTAAATATTAATTTGTTTGAAAACCAAATTCTATTGAAACACATTTTACACATGTATCTAAAAATTTCCATGAGATGAAAATGTTAGAGGAGAAGATTTGTTAGCGTATATATATATTGGATTAATATGTGAGAAATGTTCATTGTTTAAAAGAGAGTGAATTGAGGAACATGTGTATTATATTATTGGCACTACTTATATTATTGTTTTGATCTTCAAGACTATGATTTGATTCGGGAGAATAGTTTGTTCAATCATTTGAAGTATCTTTGACCGTTTGAGTTATCTTTAATATATATTGACTTCATGTTAGATGTAGCTAGGTTAAATTAAGATCTAAATGGCATAAAAAGAAATTGACATTAAACAAACTTCATACTTTCTTCATAACTCTTTCAAAGCTGAAAATACAATATAAATAGCTAGGGTTTAGACTACTAATGGGCCTAAAGACTATGGGCCAGAATTACAATAAAAAACTCTTAATAAAATTACTAACAGCACCTATTTAATGATAGTAATCCTTAAGTAAAACAGATATTTTTTTATTTCTCTTGGGCCGGTCCAACTTCATATCAATACTCATGGCCCCATTAAGAACCTTGTCCTCAAGGTTCAAATTGGGAGGTGCAAGTTGAGTGGGCCTTTGTTTGTTGCTGCAAGGACTTGGGCCGGGTACAGAAGTGAAGACATTAGGGTTTGTGGAAACACGCGTGGGACACGTGTCTGTCCCAGGAGGCGCCGCGGATTTGTGAGTTGGGAACAGCTGTTTGTGTGTTGGAAAAGCAACGTTGGTAACAGCTGTGGACTCACGTGAAAGGGTACCTCGAGCCTTGTGTTGAATTGAAATCTCACTCAAAGTGGGGCCATTTTGTACTTTAACTCTGGGCAAAGTAACGTTAACATCACAGTTATTGGAGGGCATAAGTTGCTTCAAAGACTTAGCATTCTTATTTTTCTCTTCACTTCCATTTCTCTCCGCTAACTCTTTCTGCTTCCACTCTTCTTTGTCCAAAAAAATTTCTGAGTTTTCCTGAAAGTACACATCATCCCTTGAAGCTTGAAGCTGGTCACGTGAAGGATGTTGGTGAGTGTTTAACGTATTGTCTTTTGTTTGTGAATCTGTTGTCTTGTCTGAGTCTAACGTGTTGCCTTGCAGATCCGGATGAATCGGAAAGAGATGTGACGGTGGAAGGTGGCGAAAATCTTGCAAGGAGTCATGACCATAGTAAGGACGGAGCAGGGACACGTGAAAAACGGGATGAACACGAGAGGTGGATGGGAGATCCAACATGTAGGCAACCTGTCCGATCCGTTTGACGATGGTAAAAGGCCCAAAATATCGTGAAGTCAGCTTCTGAGAGGAACGTTTATGGACGGTTTGTTGGCGGTACGGTTGTAACTTGAGCAAGACACGGTCTCCGACCTGAAAAGTAAGTTCCTTTCTCTTTGTGTTTGCTTGTTTCTCCATCTGGATCTGGCTTTTCTGTAGATTGTGGTTTAGAGTTTTAAATATCCCATGTCTTTGTTGCAGGAGTTCTTCTAGCGCCGGTTCTGAGACAGATCCCTCAACATAATCAACCAAAGAGGGTGGGTCGCGACCATAGAGTGCCCGAAACGGAGTCATTTGAATGGTCGAATGATGTGAAGTATTGTACCAATATTCTGCAAGGTGAAGAAACTTGTACCACTTCCGTGGCTGGGAGCTGACAAAACAGCGGAGGTACGTTCCAATCGATCTATTTATAACTTCCGTTTGCCCATCGGTTTCGGGATGATATGTCGTGCTGTATCTTAACATTGTACCTTGTTCTTTAAAAAATGCTTTCCAAAAGGTACTGAGAAATAATGGGTCCCTATCGGAGACAATCGACTTCGGTTGACCGTGGAGACGAGCAACGTCGACTATAAAGCGTTTAGCAAGATCCTGGGCTGTGAAATGAGAAGGCATGGCGATAAAGTGAGCAGATTTTGTAAGACGATCGCAAATAACCCATATAGTTGTGTGACCGAAGGAGTTTGGCAGATGTGTGATAAAGTCCATCGAGATGTCTTCCCACACTTGTTTAGGGACAGGTAATGGTTGAAGTAGTCCATGTTTTTTCTGTGTTAGATACTTGTTATGTTGACATTCGCTGCATTTCTGAATCATGTTCTTTGTCTCTTTGTATAAACCTGGCCAGCAAAAGGAAGCAGAAATGCGTGAAAGGGTTGCTTTTAGACCTGAATGACCTGTTGTTGGTGTTGCGTGAAATTCAGCAAGGAGCTTTGGACGGATATGTTGGAAATCAGGTATAAAAATCTTGGCTTTGTAGAATAACAATCCGTTTGAGAATGTATAATCAGTTTGAGTATCATTTTGAATAAGTCTTCTGATCAAACTCTTTCCTGACTCATTTGTGGCATAATATTCACGCCAACTGGAGAGGATATCAGGAATGGGGGAGGACAAGGCAAGTAACATGGGCTCTTCCGCAGTGTATTTCTGGCTCAAAGCGTCTGCAACCACGTTAGACTTACCAGGTTTGTAAAATATCTGAAAATTAAATCCTTGCAGCTTAGCTGCCCATTTCTGTTGCTCTGGGGTCTGAATTTTCTGTAGCAATAGATTGCGCAAGCTCTTTTGATCTGTGTAGATATTGAACTCTTGACCGATTAAATACTGACGCCACTTTTTAATCGCTTCTGTTACAGCGAACATCTCCCTCACATACACTGAAGCAGCTTGCATACGCGGGCATAACTTCTTGCTGAAGAAGGCGATCGGATGACCATCTTGGGATAACACAGCACCGACGGCAACCCCTGAAGCGTTTGTTTCAACCACAAATTTCTTTGTAAAATCTGGTAGTGATAAGACCGGCATGTCGGTCATTCGTTTCTGTAATTCTGTAAAGGTTGCGGCCGCTGATGTACTCCAAACAAATTTAGTGGATCGTAGCAAATCGGTGAGGGGAGCGGCGAGAGAGGCGTATTGTTTTACAAATCTGCGATAAAAACCGGTAAGGCCCAAAAAACCTCTGAGTGTCGTGAGAGAACGTGGTTGAGGCCAATCCAAAATTGCCTTAATCTTTTCTGCATCTGGTGTTACTGTCCCTTGAGATATAACATGTCCTAGGTAATGAACCTTAGAAACTGCGAACACACATTTAGACAACTTCACCACATAAAAATTGGACATTAGTAACTCAAAAATAATCTGTAAATGAGCAAGGTGGTCAGTAAAATTAGAACTATAGATTAGGATATCATCAAAAAAAACTAAAACGAATTTTCTTAAGTAAGGTCTCAAAAGATCATTCATTGCTGATTGGAAAGTAGAGGGTGCGTTTGTCAAGCCAAAGGGCATGACCAAGAATTCATAGTGTCTGTCGAAAGTACGAAAAGTCGTTTTATGTGTATCTTGAGATGCCATTCGGATCTGGTGATAACCTGAGCGTAGATCTAATTTGGTGAAACACTTAGCAGAACCAAGTTCATCTAGCAATTCATCTATTGTGGGAATGGGGAATCTG
The DNA here is from genome assembly GCF_029867415.1 of Vicia villosa. Taxonomy (NCBI): domain Eukaryota; kingdom Viridiplantae; phylum Streptophyta; class Magnoliopsida; order Fabales; family Fabaceae; genus Vicia; species Vicia villosa. The sequence continues at coordinate 122,623,681 of NC_081180.1, read as the reverse complement.
TCTTTAACCGTTACCGCATTAAGAGCTCGGTAGTCAACACAAAATCGCCAAATGCCATCCTTTTTTTTACTAACAAAACTGGAGAAGAGAAAGGGCTGTGACTGGGAGTGATCAAACCTTCTTTAAGCATGTCATTAATGATGGTAGTCATAGCAGTCTTTTGGGAGTGAGGGTATCTATAGGGCTTAACGTTGACTGGGGCGGTGTTAGGAAGTAAATTTATGTGGTGATCATGTGGTCTAGGTGGTGGAAAACTTGTATGATTTTGAAAGATTTTGGAAAATTTGTGAAGTAGGTTGGTAATTTGAGGTGCAGTATCTGTGGGTAGTTGTTCTAGAAGGGAAGGTTGGGTGTTTGAAAGAGAGGGTGGGCAGGGTTGAAAAATCATGAGATGTAGTGAAGCAATCGAGTCTTGGTTGACAAGGTGTTTAAATTGGTGAAAAGTGGTGTGTTTGGGAAGTGAGGCAGAATCTCCTTGTAAAGTCATGGGTGAGTCATTGTGGTTGAAGGTGATTGATGGAATAGAGAAGTCTGCTTGAATGGTTCCAAGTGTCCTTAACCAAGCCATACCTAGGACTACATCAGCTCCCTCAATAGGTAGGAGGTAGAAAGGCAATTGAAACTGTTGTTCTTTTAAAATCAATTTGACATTGTTGCAAATTCCTTCACATTGAAGGTGAGAGCCATTTCCCACCATAACAGAAAACTGTGGAATTGGAGTAGTTTTTAGATTAAGGTGTTGGGCAATGCAAGGTTGTAGTATATTGTGGGTGCTGCCTGTGTCCACTAAAATCATAACTGGTAATCCACCAATAGTTCCTCGAAATTTGAGAGTTTGAGGAGAGAATTGACCGGTTAATGCTTGAGTAGACAATTGAAAATAAGTATCTTCTAGCTCTGTCTCTTTAACAAGTTCTAGTTGTTCTTCCACCAATTGATTATGTTCTATGGCCTCATCATCACATAGTAGAATTAAGAATCTGCCTGTAGCACACTTATGTCCTGGAATGAACTTTTCATCACAATTAAAACATAAACCTTGGGCTCGACGTTCCTGAATTTGGGCCTGGGATAATTTTTTAATGGGTAGGTGGGACGGTTGGAATGTGGGTGAGCTTTTGGGCCGAAAAGTTGATTGGGCTGGGGAATGGTAAAGGCCTTTTTGTTGTGGGGTAGTAGAGGTAAGCTGGTTTGGTTTGGGATAAGGGTTAACATAGGTTTTTGGGAATTTGGGTTTAGATTCCTTGAGCTTTGTTTCAATCAATTTAGCTAACCCAATAGCTTGTGAGATATTTGTGGATCGTTGAATTGCCATTTCATTTCTAATATCAGCATTAAGACCAGAAATAAAGCAATTTAATATAGCATCTTGTGGCAGACCCACCACTTGATTGCCCAATTGTTCAAATTTTGTTTGATACTCAACCACGGATCCTTCTTGTTTTAATTTAAACAATTCTGCCTGATGGTTATCATAAGTTGATGGGCCGAAACGCAGCTCTAAAGCTCTTGTAAAAGAAACCCAATCAGATAATAATTGACTATTATGCATCCATTTAAACCAACTAAGGGCATCACCCTTCATGTAAAAGGATATTAAGGATAAGCGGTTCTCATGTGGCATATTATAAAAATTAAAAAATTGCTCCGCTTGAAATAACCAATCAAGAGGGCTAGACCCATTAAACATAGGTAGTTCAAGTTTTGGTGTGCGTGCTGTTGGTAAGGGTGGTATATGAGAGAGATTTGGATATGAGTGTTGGGAAGGAAATTGTGAAAAAGGGGGCTGTTGGGAAAAAGGAATATTGAAAGGTTGAGAAGATGATAAGATAGTGGGAATAGGAGGGTAGGGTATGAAGGTTGTAGGGATGTGAGGAGTATGGAATCTGGTGGGTGTAGGCTGGGCATGTGTGTTTGAGAAAGTAGCAGAATTTCTCAAAGGGGTGTTTGTAGGTGACAGATTGTGAAAATTGGGTGTAGGAACCCTAGAATTAGATATTGGGTCGTGTAGCATACCTGAAGCTGTTGTTGTCCCATGAACAGTAGCGATGCTTGGTGGCGGTACTGTAGCGTGAACAATAGCGGAGGCAGCATTGTTTCCAGATCCGTGAATAGTGGCAGATTTGATGGTGCTGCCAGATCCGTGAACAGTAACAGAACTAGGAGTAAATGCTTGCTGCAGTTCCTTTTGAGTAGCTATTTTGTTGATGGCAGACATGAGGGAGTCAAATCTAGAGTCCTCCACAGATTTGTCATTATCTAACCTTGTTTGAAGGTTGGATAAATCGGTGGAGAGCTGATGGAATCTTACATCCATTTGCTCTTGAGTCTCTTGCATTGCATTGTTTAGATTTAGGGTAGTGATTTGAAGGGCCTCTTCCAAAATTTCTTTAGAAGAAGGGTTGGGGGGTTTAGGGGGAGCCATGGGAGGAAAGAGATGGAAGAGATGAAAGCACCAAATGTTAGATGTAGCTAGGTTAAATTAAGATCTAAATGGCATAAAAAGAAATTGACATTAAACAAACTTCATACTTTCTTCATAACTCTTTCAAAGTTGAAAATACAATATAAATAGCTAGGGTTTAGACTACTAATGGGCCTAAAGACTATGGGCCAGAATTACAATAAAAAACTCTTAATAAAATTACTAACAGCACCTATTTAATGATAGTAATCCTTAAGTAAAACAGATATTTTTTTATTTCTCTTGGGCCGGTCCAACTTCATATCACTTCACTGAATATCGTTTGATATCATGTGTTGTCATCATAAAAACAAAATAGTCATTTAGTTTACTTGCGTTTTTGTTTTTCATTCCATATAATGGGTTTGTACTATATCAAAATACATGCATATCGTAATGATCACATATTATACAAGAAAGAGTATGACATATTGAATCAGTGCCCCAAGTGTAGGGTGTAACGCTACAAGTTGAAGGACAATGACGGTGATGATGATGACGATGACGATGACGATGGCGATGACGATGACGATGATGATGATGATGGTGGTGTAAGAAGAAAGGGTCCTCCTGCCAAAGTGATGTGGTATTACTATTGCAAAATAGACCTTTCGTAACACCGTATTACAACGGTCGTCCTGTTAATCGTAGTAATAACTCATTTTCTATTTTTTCGTCACAAAAAGAATTTGTCCTTATATTTCATTACGATTCATATTATCAACCATGGCGTAAGGTGTTAACATTTAATTACTGTTCATATTTTCAATTGTTCATCCTTCTCCTAGTTTTTCATTTTCATTATGTGTAATTTTCCATCTCCCTTAGGTCCTATAAATAGAGATTGACATTGCAATGTAAATGACACTTGAAAGAAGAGAATATAATATTGCTTTCTCTTATCTGCCTCTCTTTGATCTCTATAGTTTTATTTAGTTTTATAACACGTTATCAGCACGGAGCTCTCAAAATGAATATGGACATTAGCACCAATAATTAAGATATGTGTCTTGCTGACAGTGCAACAACCCACACAATTCTCAAGAATACAAAATATTTCTTTAATTTAGTAAATCGAAATACTGATGTCAGTACTATATTTGGCACCTCAAAAATAATCGAAGGCTCCGAAAGAGCCAATATGTTGTTACCTAGAGGAACAATATTGCACATTGATAATGCATTATATTCCCCCAAGTCTCATAGAAATTTATTGAGTTTCAAAGATATTCGTCTAAATGGATACCATATTGAAACAGGAGATGATGTAAGGATTGAATATTTTTGTATTACAAAATATAATTCGGACACAAAATATGTAATGGAAAAGCACATACAAGTGTAAATCAGAAGTTTACAAATAATGATAAATTTCTAATTTTGCAAGACCAGTTATATAATGATGCAAAAAATAATTAAAAATTCATGCGGTCATCAATTAATGAGTAGGGAAATTATTCAATCAAATAAGTTCTCATACAGCTCTTGCTCGCAAGGGAAGTTGATAATTCAGCCATCACCAACACAAATTGGAAATGAATCTATCAGTTTTTTAAAGCGTATACATGGTGATATATGTGGGCCAATACACCCATCATGTGGACCATTTAGATATTTTATGATTTTAATTAATGCATCAACTATATGGTCACATGTTTGTTTATTGTCAACTCGCAACCAGGCGTTTGCGAGATTGCTAGCTCAACTAATTCGAATAAGAGCTCATTTCCCCGATTATCCTGTCAAGAAAATACATCTTGATAATGCTGCAGAATTTTCATTGGAATTGACATTAAACACCCAGTAGCACATGTTCATACATAAAATAGACTTGCGAATCATTTATTAAAATAATAAAATTAATTGCAAGACCACTGATTATGAAATGCAAACTCCCAGTTTCTGCTTAGGGACATGCAATTTTGCATGCTGCAACATTGATTCGCATCAGGCCAACAAGTTACTACACCTCTTCCCCTTTACAACTAGTTTTTGGTAAATAACCAAATATTTTCCATCTAAACTTTTTTGAATGTACGGTGTATGTTCTAATTTCTCTACCACAACGCAATAAGATGGGTCCTCAAAGGAGGATTTGAATATATGTTGGATATGAATCTCCATCTATTATAAAGTACGTTGAACCAACAATAGGGGATTTATTCACTGCTCGTTTGGTTGATTGTCATTTTCATGAATTAAATTTTTCAGCATTAGGGGGTGAGAATAAGAAGTTGGAAAAAGAGATCAGTTGGAATGAATTATCATTATCTCATCTTGATCCTCGAACAAAACAATGTGAAGTAGAAGTGTAAAAGATAATTTGACTGCAAAACTTAGCAAATCAATTACCAAATGCATTCACTGATCCAAAAAGTGTGACTAAATCATATATACCAGTTGTAAATGCTCCAATAAAAATTGATATCCCTGTTGGACAATCAAATGAGTCTCAACCACGCTTGAAGCGTGGCAAACCAATCGATTCCAAAGATAAAAATCCTCGAACAAGAAAGAGAGCTAAGAATAAAGATGACCCAAATGAGGATATAGAAAATCTAAAAGAACCTTCAAATGAATGGATCTTGGCCTTGATTGTTATTAAGAAATTGATTAACCATGAACACACATCCAGATTAATCAACTCGATTACAAAAGACTTTTAATGGAGAATAGAAGTTTGATATCGCTCCAAAGCCCTTAAACATGTAGAAAATTTATAATTTAAACAACACATTAACGTTTCTTTGAAAATAACCAAAAAGAGTCTGCGGAGAAAAATATATGAAAAAAGAAGTTAGTGTTCTTTGATCTTTCATATTGGTTTAGTATCAATGTAAAACATTGTCTTGATGTGATGCATGTGAAAAAAATTGATGAGATAATGTAATTGAAATACTACACAACATTCAAGCAAGACAAAAGATGATAAGAATGTTCGTCTAGATATGAGGAGATGAGTATGTGACAAGATAGGTAAAAGAACATATTGAAAGAACGAGTGAGAGATTAAAAAGAAGGGGAATTGGAGAAGAATATAAACGAAATTGAACATGAATATAAAGAAAGTGAAAACGTAAAGTGTGTGGTGTATGTGTGTGAACACGAGAATGAATAATAGTATATTTGAATGAGTTAATTTAAAATTCTAAATAATTTAAATGATTTAACTGAAAATTTTTTTTTTTCAATTCTTTTGTTTGAACAAAGTGTTAGAATTATTAATGGTTAACTTTTTAGAACATTTTTATATAGTTTAAACTTTGAAAAACAATGACCAACTTATAATTTTTTAAAATTTATTGGAATCTTTGTAAAATGTAAAATTTGAAATTATTTAAAAATTTATGGAGTTAATATTAAATTTGTATAAATTATGAAGACCAACTTGTAAAATTTAAAATTTATTAGAATTAATTTGCAATTTTTTGAAAATTTATAGAATCAATTTAAAAATTTTATAAATTATGGTTACCAACTTTACTACCAATTTGACATTCACATTATATAAACCGAGAGAATTTTAAATTGTTTATTTTTAATTTTCATTTAAATTTTTTTAAAATTAACTTAAAACAAAATATTTTATTGATTTCAATCATTTTAACAATTTTCTATATTTTTAATCCAAACAATAAATAATCAGTCAAATCATTTTAAATTCCTCTTGAAAAAAAAGTTTACTTCCCTCCATCCAAAACTCTAACATAATAATGGAAAAATAATTAAAGAGTGGAAAACTCAAAATTTTGAAATTTATAACAAAGAGACAAACACTCTTCCAGAATAAAAAAGAGTGGAAAACTCAAAAATTTGAAATTTATAACAAAGAGACAAACACTCTTACAGAATAATGGAAAAAATAATTAGCAAGTAGAAAACTGGAAAATTTGAAATTTCTAACAAGAGACGTGAACTTTTTAAAAAGTAGTGTATGAATAATAATGGAAAAATAATATAAAATTGGAAAACTGGAAAATTTTGAAATTTATTTATAACAGAGACGATAAATTTTTAAATGGAAGTAGTGTATGAATTTTTCAAACTTGTTAAAAGAAGATCATATGCATCTTTCTGTCTGAGATAGATAGTCGACTAGTTGAAGATTAGGTATTACATTACATATATGAAAATAAAATAAAAATGAAAAGAAAAACAGATTTCAGGGATTAAAAAGTGAGAAGTAATTGAGTTCCATCTATTGAAACGAGTTCTTTATTAAGGATCTACAAAATTCAAGGAAATATAATGCTCAATGCACAAGACAAGGATTTATGAGAATGTGATAGCGTGAAGCAGGAATATATAGAAATACATGCCCTTCGTGAAACTATATATAATACAAAATGATTGCATCATACTATTTCCTGTTTTAGGACATTGCAAAACAAACTTTCATCAACAAAAAAGGACACTAGATATAGATAACATAATGAATAGCTGCACTCTAGGGTAAACTTCATCGACCAAAAAATTCATAGGTGCGGACGGACCGGTAAAAACTCGACCATATGGCATTTTGCCAAAAAGACCCACAATTGTATAACTAAGACTTAAGCAACTCCAAACTACATATATCGAAGAAAAAATAAATCATGATACGGAACATTCATTTTATGTAATCATCACTTCAGAGATGTCTAGTATTTTCGACGATGGCTAAAAATATCAAGCCACCACACATCTGTCACCATGAGATATGAAAAAACAGGCATTGTAATACCCGAGCCAATCCAGCAACACTCTATTTACCAATGTTGGACCTTGTTGAACACAGAAACAACACATTCATTTGACCCCAGCTTTGTCCTGTATACTGTAGGACTTTAATGATAGACCAGCCAAAACTCCTGCAGTAAAAAAAATCTTAATAAGCTTTAAAGAAATGAAAAAAACAAACACATGCAAATTAATAAGATAGTAGAATGGTTTCATCAACAAATTTGCAGACTAACCAGAAAAGGCTAAATATAAGACATTGCCCTCATTAAGGCGAGAACAATCTACTGATTGAAGTTGAACCCTCCAGAAGGCACAGAAGGAACATCAGTGCTACCAAAGTTGAATCCTCCTTGAGAAGCATCCCCTGGAGGCATAGTTTCATCTTCTTCCTCCAACCAGTATGTCTCAAGAAGCTTCACAGCCTTCTCATAAATCTCAGTGTTGTCGTGACTCTGGAGGTTTTCAATTTTCTCCAACCCCTCGGCATCATCAATCAATTGGGCATAGAGATTCACGTCACCAGTGTTGCCAATATTTTTATCAGCTTCTCCAACCTTCAAGATGTTTTCAAGCCCTTCCAGACAAACTGTCACAATTCTAGGATCCGGACAGATAAGAAGATCACACAATGGCTTAATACACCCTTGCTCTACTAGGTACCTGTTATCAGCGAAGAATAATTTATATCTTGCAAGAAAATTAAATAACTTAAAACACCATAATAACCCTCGAGGAATATTGAAAATTAATCTCTCTCCATACTTGATTTGTTCGTGAGATCCACCAGATGTAGCATTTGAGATAGCCCAAGCAGCCTCTTTCTTAATATCAAACTCAGCATTTTGAAGCAGGGTCACCAAAGGACCGAATATATTGGCCTCAATCACAGCCTGTTAATTATTAGGAAATGAGAATTAAAGAAATGTTCAATGCAATCAGAACATCGCAGACAGTATTAAATTCTAATTATCGTGCAATCCAACTGTACCTGAATCTGTTGTTTATTCCCAGCTGTAATGTTTGATATGGTCCAACAAGCTTCCTTCTTGATGCTTTTTTTATAATTATTGGTCAACAGATTAAATAAGCAAGGAAGAGACTGGTGATTGATGATAACCTATGGAACAAAGCACCAGGTTAAAACAAACAAACATAATATAAAATTATGAAAAGCATGTTTCAACACTGAAACACAGTCATTTTCGTTGTGTAAGTGATAATGAGAATTTTAGCAGAAACTTGTAGAGGTGCCCCACTTGACAAAGGAGCCTTAAGAAAAGTTAGGTATGAGAATTTTAGCAGAAACTTCCAGGAAAAAAATAGAGCTTATTATCTCACGGTCCAGGGAAAACTTACTCGAATCCAATGAAAAGTTAGGTATGTGACTTGAGCAATAACATTTATATGGGTGTGTAAGCATGTGAGAGGTGTAATGATTATAGCAAAACCTTGGTAATCTAATAAGGAAACCATAAAATGATTACAAGATAACAGATGGGCAAAAAATGACTGATGAATAGCTTCAACAGAAGGTAACAATGCAATCTCCAAAAGTGAAAAGAAAATTAGAACATTTTAGGCAAGTAATATTTTAATAATTAATGTTTAAACAAAAAGAAAATAGAAGAGGACATTGCAAATAATATACCATGCTCCCAGTTTTTTTTTTTTAATAGCAAATGTTAGTAGCTAGTTTGTTCTGATCTCCTTATCACTCAGTCACTTCTGTCCCTTCCCCAACCCATCCCACCTTATAACCCCTGGTAGCAGTAATTTATTTATCCGTAATACAGAAAGGCAAAGTTACTTGCTGCACATAGCAACAAAAACACAAGAGTAAAGCTACTATAGAAGGCAAAGTAACTTAATGAGCAAAACAGCTACAAGATTTGCTCCAAAAGTCAATACCTGAGTTTGCATATCATCTCCAGTGACTATGTTTCCAACAGTGCGAAGAGCAGGAATCAACACTGAAGGAGATGGGTGCCTGAACAAAAGTAGAGCATTTAGAAATTATCAGAAAAACAACAGTGGCACATGCATTCTTGCATGGCTGAATTTGAGATGTGAGGTTACTCACAGTAGAAGCTCCACAAGTCGGGGACAAACACCAGCTTCAATTACAGCTTGAATTTTATCATTTGTACCGTCAGAAAGATATGAAAGTGCCCAGCAGGCATCAGTCAAGACTTCTTCATCATTTGAATGAATAAGACCAGCAAGGGCAGGAAGTGCAGGTTTAACCTGTAAAAAGATAGTAAAATGTGAGGTCCATAGAATAAAACATTATAGCAACACAGCAAAAGCAGTAAAACAGATATTGGACAAACCAAATACTGAGCTAACAGATAACCCTCCAAGTTCACAGACATGGACAACATGGACAACAGTTAAGATTTGGTTGTACAAGTGGCTGGCCAATTGCATTCTCAGCAATTCCACGATAGAACACGTGAAAGATGTCGCTTAAGAAAATAAAGAAAAGGCTGAATAGTGTTGTTCAACGGGAAGACCAGCTCTACTTAAGTATTCTGTATAATGCTAGAACATAAACACGCTAATCTATAGGGTCTGTAAACATACTATTGATTCAATATGAAAATTAAACAGAAAATAGTTGAGTATTACAATCCCTCTTCGTTTCCTATGAAGGTTACAGAAGGAAAATTTAAACAATGACTACCACTCTAGTATTTGACCTTGCAAAGGATTGGAGTATAATAAAGAAAAGTAACAGTTAGAGAAAAATTATTGTCAGGACTGAATTATTGGATTCATAATGAATAAGCAATGCATATTCTTCTACCTGATCAAAAGGGGGCTGTGGCTTGCCTCTGCAGAAGTTTGAAAGTGTCCAAGTAGCATTTCTCAGCATAGAAAGCTTGGCATGTTCATTCAATTGTGCCAAAAGAGGAATCAAAGCCCCCTGGCCGAGAACAAGATCACGACATTTAGGAGAATCCCCAGCAACATTTCCTAATGCCCAAACTGCCTGCATAAAAAAAAAAAACCCAACAGGAGAAATGTTTAGTTTACAAGAAAAGATACTGGAAAAAGTGCAATTTATAAGGTTCTATTATTGTTTTTCTGATATCTAGTACACAAATAAATAAAACCACTCAGTAGAAACATAATGCACCCACAAAAGTATTTATAAAATCAAAATCCAAAAATCAACAAAACCAAGTTTCGTAGTTGAGACTTGATAGGTATCCCTTTTATTTCATTTTATTAACATGCACAAAATGTTTAGACCTCAATACTTAATAATAATAATAATAATAATAATAATAATAATAATTAATAATAATAATAATAATAATAATCTTATCAGTTTCCCAGAGTTTCTGCATATTTAAGGTGGATGAAGGTAAGTTAAAATATGTAAAATATACCTGTTCACGGACATCGTCACTAGAAGAAGCAAGGAGCTTCACAAAAATTGGGACAGCGCCATGGTCAATTACCACTTTGGTGTTTTCAGACGTTCCAGAAGCTATATTTGTCAAGGCCCAAGCTGCCTCAAACTGGATCATGCAACACATAACATTTAGGCCAAACATCAGATACAAGAAAACTTTAATTACAAAATTACAAACTGAAACGCACAAATAAAACCCAAGTACACAACAAACCTGCAACTGTGGAAAATCCTCCCTCATCAAAAACTCAACAAAACGAGAAACAACACCCGTCTGTATAACCTCCTCAATCGGTGGAGTACGTTCTGGAAATAAAAACCCAAGTCAATCAAATAAGCTTTAATTAATCAATTAAAAGTCACTAAACAGTAAATAATAAGATTAGTTAATCCAATTTCAAACCAATAGAAAGCAGCTTTCGAAACTGAGTTGTTGACTCAAGCTGCAAATTATTATCATCACTCCAAACACCAGCAACCATGGATGGTAAATTTTCCAACTGCAATTCAGAGAGAGAAAATTCAACTAATCTAGGGTTGCGCAAATCTAAAGAATCAACAAATAATTAAGCAAACTAACTACTCTTCCGCAATTCAAATTCAACGATTAAGCAATTAAACAATCAAAGAACGATGATTATTTATCCCTGTGATCAAGCAATTTACGAATCATGCAAAAGATTGATTAAGCGAAAATGACCTTCTTCTCTACGACGGAGTGAATGGAGGAAGGAATCTGCTGAGGTTGAAGACCCTCGCGTCTCTTTTTGAGCAAACTCTCTTCCCTACGATTCTTGCGGATCTCAACCATGGTGTCCTCACGGCGTCGGCGGCCTTCTTCGGCATCGACGGCGACTTTGTATCGATTGCGACGGACCTCGGTCCTGGAGTTTGCAGTTGGACGATACGACATCGTATGAGGAGTGATGAACGGAAAGATGGAAGACGAAGCACTGTAGTGGATACTACACTGCTCTATTGATGGTTGATTGATGAATGAAATGAACCTAACGGTAGGGTTTGAGTTTTGGGAAAAATAAATAGAGAAAGAGAGAGAGAGACGCGAAGAGATTTTGGGATTTATTTTTCTGAAATTTAAAAGAATTAAATGAAAGGAAATATAAAAATAATAATCTACTAATAATTAGTAGGATATCAAATATCAAATTACCTCCTCCATCTCAAAATAAGTATTTTATTTTAGATTTGTATGGTTTTTAAGAAAATAATTATCTTAGATAATTAGATGTGTTAGTTTTAATAATAAAATTAGTATTATTTATTAAATCATACAACTCAACATTATGCAAATCATTTATTTTTATGTTATGGAACTGACCCGACTCGATGCATGTGGTACCAATAAAGCATAAGCTCTCTCCATAGTGTCAATTTGGACAACCACGTGGCATAAACCCCCAACAATTTGCCAATTCAGGCCAACAATAAGGCATAAGCCTCAGCGATATATGCGTGCAACAATAATATGCAACAACGTAATTATGCAATTACAGAGTGTAAATCCTCGACATTCTACCATTTCATGCCAACAACGGTGACATCGTTATGCATTATATCATGTAATTTATTCGATCATCATTCTTGCAACATCATTGTTAATCACGACAAAATTTGTCACACTTCATACGACATGGACACGTGAGACATAAGTCTCCAACAGAAAACATCATTTTTAAATACCAAAATTATTATCATGTTAAAGAGAATATTTTTATCTCCCTAACGGTTCAAACGACGCGCCAAACAAACACCCGAGTCAAAAAGATATGAATTTTTAAAGTTTAGAAAAATTGACTTTTGTCCCAGAGTAACCAGTTACTTCATTTCAGGTAACAGGTTACTTTAAGCCTGTTACGCCTCTATTAGGCAAAATTTGGCTCGTGTAACTGGTTACTTCATTTCAACTAACCGGTTACTTCAACTTTCAGTAGTCACTATTTTCAACTTTTGAGTTAGGTAATCGGTTACTTTGTTTCAAGTAACCGGTTACTTCACTGTACCAGTAGAAAATCTGCTATTTTTTAGATTGCGATTTTCAAACCCTTCTATCCAAAAACTTTCAAAAGTTGCATCAAAACATATACTCATTATTCACAAATTATTACTACACATTATACCACATATTTAACCATTTCATAACACCAAATATGCATCAAATTCAAGAATGGTAATCACTTATATAGATCAAATTATGAACAACATATACCACAAGCCTAACATTCAACAGTCCCCACATACCCACAATTATACCATATATTATAGTGTCAGAACCTCACCCTAACCTTGGTAAAGATTCTTCAGATCTCTCTCAATGGAGGTTCTCTTAGCCCTAGCTATGCTCCCTTCTGTCTCCAAACATGAGCGTTCCAACAATTCTTTCTTCCTCTCTGATTTCCTCATTTTCCTACTTTAACCCTCGGATCCTTAATATGATAATCACATATTATCCTCACTAACTTCCTCATAATCCTATTTAAATAATTCATATAATTATAAATAATTATTTTCTAAATAATTAATTCACAACACTTTATTTAATTAGGCTAATTCTCCCTAAAATTGTTATTTCGACATTATGCTGCATAAAAACACCGACAAACAACAATGATATCGAATAAGTCACAAACAACCGATTAAAATAATAAATAAAATATTTGGGGCGTTACAACTCTCCCCCACTTAGAATATTTTCGTCCTCGAAAATTACCTCATTCGAACAATTCTGAATAAGACTCCCGCATCTTGCTTTCTAATTCCCACGTCATACTTTCTCCGGCAACTCCTCTTAAAACTACCTTTACGAGAGAAATATCCTTGCCTCTCAACTTCTTCATTTCACGGTCTCCAATCCTCACTAGTAACGTCTCGACTATAAGGTTATCACGCCCTTGTACGTCATCCATTGAAATCACATGAGATGGATCCGAAATGTATTTTTGAAGTTGTGAAACATGGAATACATCGTGCAAATTCGAAATATTAGGTGGCAATGTCACCCGATAAGCAGCAATTCCTACCTTCTTTGAAATCTGATACGGGCTAATAAATCGAGGTGTAAGCTTCTTTGGTTTCAACACACGTCCAACACCGATCACTGGAGTTACTTTAAAAAACACATGATCTCCTTCCTCAAATTCAAAATCTTTCCTTCTCTTATCATGATAGCTTTTCTGCCTACTCTGTGAAGTTTTCATCTTTTCCCGAATTAGCTTCACCTTCTCTATAGTCCGCTGGACAATTTCAAGTCCAAGTACCATGCTTTCACCAACTTCATACCAATACAACAGAGTTCTACACCTCTGACCATACAATGCCTCAAAAGGTGTCATTCCAATGCTAGAATGGAAACTATGGTTATAAGTGAATTATATCAATGCAAGATGACTATCCCACGTACCTCCTTGTTCAAGCACACAAGCCCTCAACAAATCTTCTAATGATCCAATGGTTCTCTATGTATAGCTATATGTCTATGGGTGATACGCCAAACTCAATCTCATCCTAGAACCCGACGCATCTTGCAAACTCTTCCAAAACACCGAAGTAAACCTTAAATCTCTATCAGACATGATACTCAAGGGAACGTCATGCAGCTTCACAATCACACCGATGTAAGTCTCTAATAACTTCGGTACCGGAAAACTAATATTGATCAAAATAAAATAAGCTGACTTTGTCAGCCTATCAACCATCACCCAAATAGCATCACATCCTCTTAGTGTACTCGAAAAACCCGTCATAAAATCCATTGATATACTATCCCACTTCCACTCTGGAATATCTAACAGTTGCATTAATCTTCCAGGTCTCTGGTGTTTAACTTTCGACTTCTGACAAGTTGAACACAAATTACAAATTTTGCTACATCGCGTTTCAAACCAGCCCACCAAAATAATTTCTTTAAATATTGGTACATCTTAGTTGCACCTGAATGAATACTCAAACTACTCCTATGACTTTCCTCTAAAGTCATGTTTTTCATGTGAGAGTCATCAGGAATACAAATTCTATTACGGAACCACAACACACCTTGCTCGTCCACTTTAAAATCATCGTCTCTAGGCTGATTCCTCCAATCATTAAATCCATAAATATTAAATCCAACTTTTGAGCTTCCTTAATACTATTCAAGAAGCCACTGATATTCTTTAGCATCCCCAACATTACACTCTATAGTGTTAGTTCACAAACCAAACTCATATCTCTGAATTAATCGATCAATTCTAATTCTTTAACCATGATATATGACATGTGTAACGGCTTCTGACTTAAAGCATGCGCCACCACATTAGCTTTACCAGGATGGTAATTTAAGCCAAAATCATAATCCTTCAATAGTTCTAACCACCTCTGTTGCCTCGTATCCAGTTCTTTCTAGTCGAACAAATACTTCAACCTCTTATGATCACTAAATATTTCGAATCTGAAGCTATAAAGGTAATACCTTCAATTTTTTAGCACAAAAACCACTGCAGCTAATTCTAGATCATGAGTAGGATAATTCCTTTTATGAATTCTCAACTGTCTCGATGCGTAGGCCACCACTTTATCATTATGCATAAGCACGCCACCTGAACTCAATTTAGAAGCATCACAATATATAACAAACGATTCTTCAGAATTTGGTAATATCAAAACCGGAGCCATCATTAATTTCTTCTTTAACTCAGTGAAACTTTATTCGCACAAAATATCCTACACAAACGCTCTACCTTTACAAGTCAGCTGAGTTAGCGGAAGTGCTAACTTAGAAAAACCTTCAATGAACCTCTTGTAATAACCAACCAAGCCTATAAAACTTCTGATCTCCGTAATCGTCTTCGGAGCTTTCCACTACAGCACTGCACCTACTTTGGATGGATCTACAATAATACCATCTCTTAAAATAACGTAGCAAACAAAGCTAACCTTTTCCAACCAAAACTCACATTTCGACAACTTAGCATATAATTGCTTCTTTTTAACACTTGCAGTACAATTCACAATTGCCTAGCATGCTCTTCTTCTGTCTTGGAATATATTACAATATCATAATGAATACTGCCACGAACTGATCCAAATAAGGATGAAAGATACAATTCATATACTTCATAAATACTCTCGGCGCGTTAGTAACACCAAAAGGCATCACCAAATACTCATAATGTCCATACCAAGTTCTAAAGCTATTTTCTGATTATCTTCACCTTTTACTCGAATTTGATGGTAACCCGACCTCAAGTCAATCTTGCTGAACACACGTGCACATACTAATTGATCCATCAAATCATCTATCCTTGAGAGTGGATACTTATTTTTAATTGTCACTTTTTTCAATTGGCGGTAATCAACATAAAGTCTCATACTATCGTCCTTCTTTTTCACTAACAACACTAAAGCTCCCCAAGGTGACACACTTGGTATCACAAATTTCTTTTCAAGCAACTATTTTAATTGCTTCTTCAACTCTACTAATTCAGATACTGACATCCTATATGGTGCCATGGAAACAGGTCTGGTACCAGGGACAAGATCAATAGTAAATTCCACTTCTCTTTCTGGTAGAACATCTGGAATATCGTCCGGAGAAACTTTGGCAAATTCTCGCACTACTTGCAATTCATCAATAGTAGCCATATTCTCAACGGATAAGGATGCCACCAATGAAAACACCTAAGCTTCATCATGCATCAACTCGTTCAACTGCCTAGCAAATAAGAACCTAATTTCCCCTTCCTCATCAGGAGTAGAAAACTGCACAGACTTGTTTGTAACGGTTAATATGAACACAATTGCATTTCAACCAGTTCATACCCAAAATCACATATAGACCGTTCAACAGTAAACAAACTAGATCCACAGCTAAGAAGATAAGACAAAGTCACTCTACATCTTTATAGGTTTCACCCATATATTTCACACACTTGTTGATCTCACCAAAGAAACAACAATTTAAATCAATAATGGAAAATGGGTCTTATGAAGCATTGATTCGGATGAAGAAGAAACTTCATTTCAAATCAATTTGAGTAAAGCCCAAATATGGCTTCATTTATAGGGTTAACCATATATACCTATAAGCCTACATATAGGATCAGTCTCATACGAGGAAAAATATCAATCAATATAATTGGTAGTATTAACAACAAAAAACAAGTTAATGTTGTTATCCCTCATCATAATCAGGCCCCACCGGTGGTGGAACAATCACTAACTTGGTAATTAGACATAGAACCTTCAAAATTATAAGAAAATATTGCTAAAGGACAAATCAGAAAGCTTAACTCAAGTAATGATTGTGATATCATGATTGTTTTGTTGGATGATTTTTTTAAGGTACAAACACTTATAGGGTTTCTCAACCCACAGTCGTCCCAACTTAATATCTTCATGTCTCTTGATTGGCTCATTGGATGGGACCTGTCATTGCTAAAATGATGGCATTCGAGGTACTATCTATACAAATCTTCTTGATTTCATGTGTTGATGTGCATATTTGATTCTATGATTGAGGACTTTATTGGTGTTGCATATTTAGTTGTCGATTCTGCTGTGGTGTGATTTTCATTTTTTTCCATTTGTTTTTAAAGTGCCTCCGGTATAAGGCTATAACTTCCAAAGCTTTGAAAAAATGTGGGGCTGCTGTTGCATTTCCTCTCTGCCTGATCTAAAACTTCCTTTCCATTTTATGATGATCTAAGTCAAGGAACATAAGGTTGCTTGATAGTAGGATCATGATTTTTTTGTAAGTTTTAGTGTGAAATTCCTTGATGTGCCCAAAAATACTGCAATTGAAACAAAACATAGGGATTTTTTCATATCTAAAATCCACTTATGTTATACCTTCTTTAGTATTGCCAATATGCAAACATGGATATTATTATGCCATGCAAGATTTTAACCTTGATAGAGGTTTTTTTTATAGTTGTATAGGTTTGCCTCGAGGGCTTCACCAAGTTATGATCCTATTTTAGTGCCCATTTGTTTAGTTATTACTTTGATAGGAATTCCTTGTATTTGGACCCATATAGGAGAAAATTTAAATTTAAGTTTTGAGGAATGAAACTTCGCTCCCAAGGTTTTACGTTAAGCCAAACATTACGAAATGTCGAGGATTCCCTTTTAATATCATTTTGATATCAATATAGTTTCCAATAAAAATATGATACAATCTTAATTCTATTCTTGCTAAACTTAACCCAACATGGTCACACCAAATGCCTTAAAGACATGCCTTTAAGGATATTTTGTGGATAGGTTTTCCTGAAAGAATTTGGCCTAAGATAACATTCTATTTTTCCTTATAAACTTCTTTAACATCTTCTTTATGGAAAACACAATAATTTAGGTCTTCCTCCATTTCTTGATTGTTATTTTCCTGTTTATAGTATATAATGTTTATTAATTGTTGTATATGATATTTTTTTCTAATTTTCAGGTAGTTATTTTATTCTTCGAGAAAGATTGCAGGGACTTTTAGTCTGGTAGGATTGCTACCACAAACTATGTCAAGAATGGATCTTGGCCTTTTTTTTCCGGTTTCTTTAAATCTCAATGGTTCCATGAAAACGAGAGAGAATGATGACAGAGAACCAGAACCAGAATGGAAGAAATAAAGCAGTGACAAAAGAAATAGGGAAACCCATAAAAAGAAAGTGAAGCAGAAGGTAGAAAACAAGGAAAGGGAGAAGCAAGACACAAACCGAGTAAACAAGAACAAAATGGAGAAAATAAAAATTCAACAAATCTTGAAGGATTATTGACTAGGAACAAAGTGACAATCGCACAAGAGTGAATCTCTTATGAATGATGGATAGAAACAGTCTTAGATGAAGTAGAATGAGACTGAGACAATCAATCTTGGAATATGGAACAATAAATATTGGAGCTTTCTTGTTTTTCTAATATTCTATTAGCTAGGAAAAAGTTTTTAGAAACATCGTCTTAGCCTAAGAAAAGTAAAACTCTTTTCTTAAAAATTGTCATACAAAACTAGGTAGTATTTGATATCTCAATAAATTTTAATAACTACTTCGTTAATTTCAAACATCTCTGAAATTTAAACGGAAACAAAGATCAGTTTAAAAATATTTCAAAAAATTTATTAATTTGGACTAAAATGGTTGAAAACATATATTTGATTTTCTCTCTCCATAAAATGACTAATATGTTTCAGATAATTTTTATTAATAATTAAAGCTTAACTATAATTTTAGTCTAACTACTTTAGTTCATTTATATAAACAATATTCCATTATAAGTTTAATTAGGTTTTGTCCATATTTTTTCAATGGCTTGCTCATGGTGATAAAAACACCATATTTTTTCACATATATGACAAACTAAAAATTTAACGAATCTTATATAAGCTCTTAAACATGATAATGAGATCATTATGAATTAGAAGCTCATTATTGATCACACGACCAATCATTACATAAATTTTATTGACTTGATCAGTTAAAACTAGGGTACCAAAATGGGGTTGACTGTAACGCCTATTTTCTAACCCCAAATAATTTAGCATTAAAACATAGCAAGATAGCATGCATACAACAAATTGTGCCAAATGTTGTTTCCATAACAATGAAAACCAACAAAACATGCATAGCATACACTTGATCATAATTATAACACATATTTAAAACTTCATGTTTCTTCAAATATGCATATCACAACGGAAAATTTTTTTCTCAAAATAATTTCGATGATTATATCCCATACTATAATCATCTACAAATATAATGACAATATTATCTCATTAATAAGTCATATGAATTCAAACATCGGGCAGAAAGTCCACTTAAAATATTACATCCCAATACTACACCAAATAAGAGAAATATAACAAATATCTCATAATAACGAACATGAGTTCACAAAACCCTCTCACTAGTGTTACATGACCAGAGCATTGACTCACTACCTAAGAAAGCGGATAAAATCAAGCTACGCTTCTCCACTATCCTCGTGCGAAGCCCTACTATCTTGAATACCTGAGCAATGTTGCATAGAACATCATTCCAACAGAAGGGTGAGAATTCACATCATCATAGAAATATGTAATGATAAGCAATGCATAACATACATACATTAAGAACTCAAAACACCTTGCATAATCATGTAAATAGCATAGTTCGATCTATTTCACATATCCAAATATGCAACAAAGCCCAACGGTCCATTTACCAAAAGAATAAAATATAATTACGAAAAATTATAACGATTCACACAAGTATGGCATATAGCACAATCATCACCGATGCAACAATTAACAAATTATCACATATTGCAAATATCACATAACACCAATGTGACTCCAATGCAATTCATGCGACTCATGCATGTGGTACCAACGTGAACATCACACTCACCAATCCCAATTCAATATCTAGAACAAAAGCCCCGCTTCCGATCCGGACAAGACCAAAGCCCATCAATATGAACATATAGTTCACCGCTTCCATTCCACATAGGAGCAAAGCTACACTTCTGTTTCCATTCAAGGATCAAAGACACCGCTTTTGTTTTCACTCAAGGATGAAAGCAACCATGAATGCATGTACAATTACCACAAAACATATGCAATTAAGATTATCCATACAATCTTAACATACCGCATACTATAATAATTCAACACAATGAATTATCCACCAATTGTACAAAACATATTCATCATATAATAATCACAACAATACATAATAATTAGCATTCATCAATCCCATATATCACAATTAGCACATGGTACACAATACTAATACATGTTATCTACAAATAACATTAATCCATGACATACACATACACAATTACATATCATTTTCACAACCACATAATAATTAAGTCATCTAATGCTAACTAATTCAGTTTCATCACAGAGATCATTTTATTAGCTTCATAACGCTTCGAACAACACACAAAACGGAGTTGCGGTTCAAAAGTTACGACATTTTTAGTTTTGCTAAAAAAATTTGCTCTCAGTCTGCGGTAATCGATTATTGATACGTGGTAATCGATTACTACATCAGAAAACTCAAAAAGACTAAATTTTAAGCAGATAATCGATTACTAATAAGTGGTAATCAATTACCATAAAACCTATTACAAAAATACTCAGTTTTCTTCATTCTAAAGCCCTTTCAAACATGTCCTAACATACCCAAACCTCTCATATCAACAACCCAACATTACGTATCATTAACACAACATATATGCATCAATTATCATCATCAAAATAAGATTTTAAACACCAATTCATGAATTCCATTTCAAAACCTGAGTATTCAAAACCTATAAATTGAAATACTCATTCCTAAAATTATGTATCCTACCCATTGCATACATTATATACACCCATAACAACATGAAACCCCACCTTTACCTTGAGTATATATCTCTTTCTAGGGTTTGCCTCTTTCTTCTCTTTTCTTCCTCTCTTTTTCTTTTCTCTTATTCTCTTCTTTTGTTTTTCACAAAATGTTTCTCTAACCTAACTTTCTATTTACTAACTAGTATATAATTAGCGGGCTTACTAACTCATACCACCTTATTACTTCTATTTCTCATTATTAGGCCCAATAGCTTATTTCTATCATTATACCCAATAATCCAAATAACACAATTAACACATAATCACACAATTAAATAATTATCATATCACATAATAATTAAATAAATAAAATAATAAAATAGCTAATAATAAATAAAATTGGGATGTTACAACTCTCCCCCACTTAAAAGATTTTCTTCCTAAAAAATTACCTTATGTGAACAACTCAGGATACGAATCCTTCATCCGACTCTCAAGTTCCCAAGTCATATTACCATCGGCAAGTCCTCCCTAAACCACTTTTGCCAAAGAGATCTCCTTACCACGAAGTATCTTCACTTCTCGATCTTCAATCTGCATAGGTGATGTATCAACCATCAAGTTATCTCTTTCTTGCACATCACCTAATTGGATAACATGAGATGGATCCACAATGTATCTCCTCAACTAGGACACATGGAACACATCATGAAGATTAACAAGTGATGGCGGTAAAGCAATCTGATATGCCACTTCACCTACTCTCTCAGAAATCTAATACGGACCAATAAAACGTGGCGTCAACTTGCACAATTTCAAAGTCCTACCAACACCTGTTACCGGCGTAACTCAAAGAAACACATGATCGTTCTTTTCAAACTCAAGTGCTTTTCACCTCCTATCGTGATAACTCTTTTGAAGACTCTGAGAAACCTTTATCTTCTCTTGAATCATCATGATCTTATTTGTAGTTTGTTGAACTATTTTAGGTCCAAACACAACACTCTCCCCGGATTCATACCAACATAAAGGAGTTCTACGCCTTCTACCATACAAAGTCTCAAAAGGTGCCATTCCAATACTCAAATGGAAACTATCGTTAAAAGTAAACTCAATCAAAGGCAAAAATCTATCCCAAGCACCTCCTTGCTCCAAACCACAAGACCTCAAAAGATCCTCAAGCAACTGAATCATCCTCTCAGTTTGACCATCAGTTTGCGGATGATAAACATAACTCAAACGCAAGTTAGTACCCAAAGCACTTTGCAAACCTTCTCAGAATCTCGAAGTAAACCTCAGATCTCTATCTGAAACAATGCTCGACGGAATACCATTCAAACAAACAATCCTATAAATGTATATCTTTTCGAGTCTCTCCATAGAATAATCCATCCTCATCAAAATAAAGTGAGCAGATTTCGTCAATCTATCCATAATAACCAAAATAGCTTCACAATTACTCGACGTTCTCAGCAAACCTGAAACAAAATCCATCGAGATACTATCCCACTTCCACTCAGGAATGGATAACAGTTGCATCAAACTAGACGGTTTCTGACGTTCAATCTTCAACGTCTGACAAGTCAAACAAGAATATACAAATTCTACAAAATCCTTCTTCATACCTTGCCACCAAAATAACTTTCTCAAATCTTGGTACATCTTAGTAGCTCCATGTTGAATACTCAAACCACTTCAATGCCCATCATCCAGAATCATCTTCTTCAAATCTGATACATCTGGAATACAAACTCTACCACGACGCCTCATGACACAGTTCTCATTGATCTGAAAATCACAACCTTTTCCTTGATTCATCAACGTCAACTTATCAACCAAATTCAAATCCGATTTCGGACCTTCTCGAATCTCATCAAGAATACAACAAGTAAGCTTCAACTTACCAAACTTAACACCAGAAGAAGTCTCTTCACAAACCAAAATCAAAACTCAAAATTGTTCTAACAATTCCAACTCTCGCATCATTAACATCGACATATGCAACTCAATGCATCGACTACAACATTCACTTTTCCAGTATGGTAATTCAAACCAAAATCATAGTCTTTCAAGAATTTCAACCATCTTCTTTGCATCATATTTAACTCTTTTTGATCAAACAAATACTTCAAACTCTTGGGATCATTATACACGTCAAATCTCGACCCAAACAAATAATGTCTCTAAAGTTTCAAAACAAGCATAACTACGGCCAACTCTAAATCATGTGCCGGATAATTCTTTCTCATGAACTTTATGTTCCCTTGAAATATAAGCTACAACTTGTCGATTTTGCATCAACACACCTTCCAAATCCATCAAAGAAGAATCATAATACACAACGAACGGTTCCAACGGATCCGACAAAAATCAAAATAGGAGCGATTGTCAACCTTCTCTTGAGCTCTTTAAAATTAACTTCACATTGCGAAGTCCAAATAAAAGCTTGACTCTTCCTAGTCAATTGCGTCAATGGTAAGGATATTTTAGAAAATCCTTCATTGAACTTCCGGTAATAACCTATCAAACCAAGAAAACTTCTAATCTCATAAACAAATTTCGGAGCTTCCCATTGAGATACAACCTCAATCTTCGACGGATCAACATAAATACCTCCACTCGAAATCACATGCCCAAGGAAACTCACTTCCTTCAACCAAAACTCGCACTTAGAAAGCTTAGCATACAATTGCTTCTCTTTATACACCGATAACATAATCCTCAAATGCTCAACATGATCCTCTTCACTCTTAGAGTAGATCAAAGTGTCATTGATAAACACAACCATAAACTTATCCAGATACTCATGAAAAATCCTGTTCATATATTCCATAAACACACCAGGTGCATTGGTCACACCAAAAGGCATTACAGAATACTCATAATGTCTATACCTCGTTCTAAAAGCAGCCTTTTGAATGTCCTCCGCCTTCACACGAATCTGATGATACCCAAATCATCAAATCATCAAAGTCTCATAAATCATCAATCCTCAAAACTGGATACTTGTTCTTAATAATCACCTTGTTCAGTTATTTATAATCCACACAAAGTCTCATAGTACCTTCCTTCTTAACCAACTAAACAGGTGCACCCCACGATGACACACTCGGGGGAATAAACATCTTCTCAAGCAAATCCTCAAGTTGACTATTTAAATCTTTCAACTCAGATGCTGACATCTGATATGGAGCCATCTATAACAGACTCGTTCCAGGAACTAAATCAATCATAAACTCCACTTCATGTTTCGGTGGTAAATCACTTACATCCTCATTAAATACCTCCGCAAAGTAATGAAATATTGGCAATTCATCAATCGTTCTTTTCTCGCAGACATCCAAAGTTGCCAACAACATAAACAACATCACATCATCTTGCACAAACTCATCTACTTGCTTAGTAAACAGAAACAAATCCCTCTCGACGCTAGAATCAAGAAAGATAACCGATTTATCAAAATAGTTGATATAAACATGATTGTACTCCAACCAGTTCATACCAAAAATCACATCAAGTTGATCTAACGGAAGACACACTATCAAGCTGGCAATACGAGTGTGTCTCCTCCAACACGATCTCGTCTAGTATCAAAAAAAAGATTAAGGGTGATAACTTCCTCAATTTGTCAATAGGTAGCCGACGACCATAATGGGACATAAACCATCATTACCCAACCACATCAGCGTTCCCTTCAAACTTGTGCTCAAAACCACCTAAAGCACCATGGCCAACAAACAAGAGCCTTGAATCTACACTTCCTGCAAAACTGGGAAACAACACAATCTCGCTGGCAATTGCTCTCGTGCAATTCAAGGCACACTGAACCAACCGTTCACACGTGAACCATCTCAAAGAAGCATAACCTTCACCCCCACTTGTTCCAGTCTCACCTCTGCAGACAAACGGTTAGAAAACCAGCAAGAACTGACAGGGTTTCACACACTTGTCGCGTACTAAGGGACTAACAATAGTAGACAACCTGACCGGACAGACTGACCTGCTCTGATACCACTAATGTAACACCCATTTTCTAACCCCAAATAATTTAGCATAAAAACAGAGTAAGATAGCATGCGTACAACAAAGGGTGCCACATATCGTTTCCATAACAATGAAAACTAACAAAACATATAGGGATGGCAAGAAGACCCAAACCCGCGGGGTCCACCCGAACTCGAGTCAACGGGTGAAAATCCGAGTTGACTGGGTTTGGGTTCGGGTTCGGGTGCCACCCGATATTTCGGGTGCAGGTTTGGGTAGTGTGAAACCCGCACCCGAAACCTGAAATCACACCCGCTTTTATATATATATATATATATATATATATATATATATATATATATATATATATATATATATGTATATATATATATATATCACATATATATATATATTATATTATATATTATATATTATATATTATATATATATATATATATATATATATATATATATATATATATAAATAATATATAATATATAATATATAATATATATATATTATATATTATTTATATATATATATATATATATATATATTATATTATATATATAAATATTTTGTGGAAAGTTGTAGAAAAAAATGTATTTTATGTATTTTATTGCGGGTTCGAGTTTGGGTGAAAAAACCCAAACCCAACGGGTGTGGCCGTGGGTGTTATTTTTCCACCTGAACACCCTTTGGGTTTGGGTTCGGGTGTCGATTTCGGGTGCGGGTTTGGGTAATGCGAAACCCGCACCCGACCCGACCCGTTGCCATCCCTAAAAACATACATAGCATACACCTGATCACAATTATAACACATATTTAAAACTTCATGTTTCTTCAAATATGCATATCGCAACGGAATATTTCCTTTTCAAAATATTTCCGATGATTATATCCCATGTTATAATTATCTACCAACATAATGACAATATCATCTTATTAATAAGTCATATGAATTTAAACATCGGGCACAAAGGCCACTTAACATATTATATCCAAATAATATACCAAATAAGAGAAATATAACAAATATCTCATAACAACAAACATGAGTTCATAAAACCCTCCCACTAGTGTTACATGACCAGAGCATTGACTCACTACATAAGAAAGCGGATAAAATCAAGCTACACTTCTCCACTATCCTCGTGCGAAGCACCACTATCTTGAATACCTGAGCGATGTCGCATAGAACATCATTTTAACAGAAGGGTGGGAATTCACATCATCATAGAAATATGTAATGATAAGCAATGCATAACATACATACAGTAAGAATTCAACACACATTGCATGATTATGTAAATAACATAGTTCAATCTATTTCACATATCCAAATATGCAACAAAGCCCAACGGTCCATTTACCAAAAGAATCAAATATAATTACCGCAATTATAATGAGTCACACAAGTATGACATATAACACAATCATCACCATGCAACAATTAAAAATTATCACGTAATGCAAAATAAGCAAATATCACATAACACCAATGTGATTCCAATGCAATTCATATGACTCATGCATGTGGTACCAACGCGAATATCAAGCTCACCACTCCCGATTTAATATCTAGAATCAGAGCCCAGCTTCCGATCCAGACAATACCAAAGCCCACCAATATGAATATA
Organism: Vicia villosa; assembly: GCF_029867415.1. Classification (NCBI taxonomy): domain Eukaryota; kingdom Viridiplantae; phylum Streptophyta; class Magnoliopsida; order Fabales; family Fabaceae; genus Vicia; species Vicia villosa. The sequence goes on along the minus strand of NC_081180.1, from coordinate 122,597,143 downwards.
TAGTTCACCGCTTCCGTTCCTCATAGGAACAAAGCCATGCTTTTATTTCCATTCAAAGATCAAATCCAACAATTTTGTTTCCACCCAAGGATCAAAGCAACCATGAATGCATGTACAATTACCACAAAACATATGCAATTAAGATTATCCATACACTCTTAACATACCACATACCATAATAATTCAACACATTGAATTATCCACCAATTGTACAAAACACATTCATCATATAATGATTACAAAAATGCATAACAATTATCATTCATCAATCCCATATATCACAATTAGCACATGGTACACAATACCAATACATGTTATCCATAAATAACATTAATTCATGATATACACATACACAATTATATATTATTTTCACAACCACATAATAATTAAGTCATCTAGTGCTAACCAATTCAGTTTCATCACAAAGATCATTTTATTAGCTTCCTAACGCTTCAAACGACACACAAAACGGAGTTATGGTTCAAAAGTTATAACATTTTAATTTTGCTAAAAAAAAATTCGCTATCAGTATGCTGTAATTGAATACTGATACGTGGTAATCAATTACTGCACCATAAAACTAAAAAAAACTCAATTTTAAGCTGGTAATCGATTACTAGTAAGTGGTAATCGATTACCACATAACCTGTGACGAAAATACTCAGTTTTGTTCATTCTAAACCCCTTTCATCTATGTCCCAACATACCCAAACCTCTCATATCATCAACCCAACATTGCATATCATTAACACAACATATGTGCATTAATTACCATCATCAAAACAAGATTTCAAACATCAATTCATAGATTCCATTTCAAAACCTAAGCATTCAAAACCTATAAATTGAAATACCCATTCCTAAAATTATGTATCCTACCCATTGCATACATTATATACACCCATAACAACATGAAATCCCACCCTTACGTTGAGTGTAGATCTCTTTCTAGAATTTGCCTCTTTCTTCTATTTTCTTTCTCTCTTCTTCTTGTCTTTTCTTCTCTTCTTTTGTTTTTCACAAAATGATTCTCTAACTTAACTTTCTATTTACTAACTAGTATATAATTAGTGGGTTTACTAACTCATACCCCCTTATTACTTATATTTTTCATTATTAGGCCCAATAGCTTATTTATATCATTATACCCAATAACTCAAATAACACAATTAACACACAATCACACAATTAAATAATTATCATATCACATAATAATTAAATAAATAAAATAATAAAATAGCTAATAAAAAATAAAATTAGGATGTTACAACTCTCTCCTACTTGAAAGATTTTCGTCCTCACTAGGCTCATTAGAATATGTGATACTATATTAGAATATATGAGTTGTATATAATTTAACATTACAAAATCGACTTATAACACGAAGGGTGTCATTACCTATAGATCATTTCCAAACTCTATCTCTTCTTGAAGTGTGACTCTGAAATTTTTAAGTAGTTTTTTCTTAAGTTTAAAATAATACATCTTTAACCTTAGCAATTTTGTTTGAAAAAAACGATTAGATATTTCTTAGGAAATAAAAAAAAATAGAACTTCACCATCACTATAATTATAATCATAATATCAAATACAATAGTAATAATCGACAAAAACCCAAAGAAACAACATTGTATGGGTGGATGGATAAGACCAGCACTTAGATCCAAGGCTTATAAAATTGTGAAACGTATATTCTTGGACACGTGTCGGACGATCATCTCATGGCCGCCATTTCATCGTCCCACCCAGCCACCTCCCCCAGCTCTCTCTCAAATTAATATATCATCCTTATTTGCGGAATCAGCAATATTTTAAGTAGGAACCGTTTTAAAATCAACGTCTTTAAAGTTGTTTTGACAAATAAATTAAGAAACATAGTAATTTATTTTTAATATGAATCACATTTAATTTGTAAATATGAATTCAAAATTAAAAAATTTGATTATTTTTTTATACATTATTAAATTTAATATAGTTTTTATTCAATTAAATTAATTATTTTTTATGTATAACTTTATAAATATAAAATACGTTTAAAAATATTTTATAAAAATTATGCTCATTGTAAAAAAATGAAATATTATTTTTAGATGGTATGATATTTTCACAAAAATTATTAATAGTAATATTTTTTTCATTTTTGGTCAAAAAGATTTTACAGAAAAAAAGTATTAGGAGATTTTACATAAAAAAACAAAATATATTTACTTTAGTATTTTTTATTTAAAAATTTACAATATTTTATTTAAACATTTCAATTTGCTCAAAAGACCGAAATTCATAATTTTTAAATTAAATGTTGTGGTTTTGAACCGATATTCTTATGTCTGCAGCATTTGATATTTTTATTTAACTATTAATTAATTAAACTAACCAGATTCAATTGGATGATTTCCAACACATTTTTTAGGGAATAAATGATATATATTAATAATATAAAATAATTTCACTTTCAACCGATCACAATCCTATTAAATATCAAATCATATTTTAAATTATACGACATAATTAAATACAAATTTTTATTGAATATTTTAGACGTGCACCACCTTTTAACTATTTTTTTAAACTGATAAACACATTTTTTTATTTTTTAACAATAATTTATTGATAAAAGTTACTAGTATTATTTTTCTTCTGAATCATAATTTATGTTTATTTTGTTTCCTAGTCTCAATGGTTTGTTTTACGCTATTTATCTCCAACGTCACACATTAGCTGCAGAACCATTAAAAGTAGAGAGTTGAAAAACCCTACAGTTGACAAAATTCCGTTTCGATTTGTTTCCGAAATCAGGATTATTTACTAGTAAGTTTCTGTTAATCTTCTTCTCCCACTCTTAATGGTATTATTTTCCTTAATCTCACGTCTCTGTTTACCTTGCTTGTCTTATTCAAAAAAAGAACAAAAGGGAAAAGTAACTGAAAATTTGTACGTCTTTCTTTTCTTTATTTATTCATATATAGTTTTTCTACTTTTTCCTGAATCTATTTCATAAAGGTGAAAAATATTGTATTGTCTTTCTCTAAAGTCAAAACCACTCTACTCAAAAGGTACTATTAATTTTTTGTTTTTGTAGTCAATGATCACTTACATGCTCTAATGTGGAGCCATTTATGATAAAGTTGTCAATTATTTTGTCTCAGTTTTTGTGTTATTCATCAAACTTCAGTTGTTCACTATTGTATTAGTGTTTTGAATTTTGATTAGGTATCTTATGGTTCATCAAAATTCATTCATTTAGCTAGCTTTTAATTTTGATCGTTAAGAACCATGATGTGTAATATTCAGCATATTGCTACTCTGACTACAGGTTTTTATGGGTGTGGAGGGGAATTTAGCAGAGGTAGATATGAAAGAGGATAGTGCTTGCCAAAGATGGACCTTGTCTAGACATGCTTTTTATGATTTAGCACATGTTTCTCCTGTGGTGTTTATGGTCATGCTCAAAGAATGTTATTATTATGGTATGATTTTATGGTTTTCTCCATTTGTAATGCTAATAATTGCTGTCTGTAGTAGTAACTAGTGAGATAAGATTTTGCGTACTAATTGTTTGCTGAAATGACTCAATGAAATAATTTGAAAGTTTACTGTATATTTTTTTTCTTAGGCAATTGTAAGGCGACAGTGAAGTTCCGAGCACTTCAAGAACAACTATGTCTTGTGCTCCGTAATGATCCGAAACCTGGACCGGCAACTTTTGTTGTTCAGTGTCTGTATGTGTCTCCTATGTTTGACAATCAAAGTCAAGGATTTACTCATTTGATTATATCTGCTTTTCGCCGTTTCATGAAAAAATCAACATCAATCACTACAGAAGAAGACTTATTGGATGTCAAAAACGCAGCTGCGTATCTACTTGTTGATATTATTAGGGGCCAGATCAAGCATGATGAAATGATAGTCATGAAAATACTGGAGACTTTTAATGTGAAATTGGCGAATGTTGAGAATGCACTGTGCCAAAATAAAGAAAACGATGATTTAAGTTGTGGCATGGCAAAGGAGTTGATTGAGCAGTATACTTTTGAATTGGTGAAATCTCAGTTGTACACTATAGCTGTCACATTAATGGAGCATTTCTCTATTTCCAATTACGGCCAATCTTTTTTCCTTGAGATGATAAAGAGTAATCAATTTAAAGCAGCAGAGAAGTGGGCAACATTTATGGGGAAGCCTATGTTGTCCATACTTGTTGAGGAGTTCGTTAAGAGAAACATGCTAAAAGATGCTTACGCGCTTATAAAGAAAAATAATCTAAAGGAGGATTTTCCAGAGGTATACAAGAGGTGTAAAGAAAGGTGGTTGATCTGTACTTCTAACACGGGGAATATTTTCCCTCTCATTTTTCTTAGTGCTTTTTGATTTTGTTCATAACATCTTAAATCTGACTCCACCACTCCTTTTCTTTTTTTAAGTCTTATTTACAAGATTACTGGATTGATTTTGCAGCTCACTAAAGAGCTTAGCAGAAAAGGGATGTTGGGATGTTGCTGAGGCTAGAATAAACAATGATAGACAGCTTATGGAATATTTGGTTAGTATTTCATTTATTTAATGATTATTATGTTTTGCATAATGACTGCCTTATAATGACATAATGTGCATCATGTGCATCCTTTGGAGACTACTGTATGAAATAGAAAAGCTTTATCATTTGAACTATGTCCTTTCGAGTTTGTACTTTGTACTGAATAGTACTACCATCTTATTAATGTTCATATGATATGGCATTTTGATTTCTTTATTTTGTATTTAAATGACACTTTGACTACTTATTTCTTATCCTTTCTAGTTTAGCCAAAACTGAGTCTGTGTTAGATTTTTAGTTTTTTTTTTTTTTTATCTATCTAGCTATTCTATATCAAAGCCAGAACAAACATTTCATCCCCATGTGTCACTATTTTCTTCATATTAGTGGGTAATATGGGCTGTGTCAGAATCCTGTGCATCCTAGGAGGCGGGGTTATTTCTTATCAACCTCTAACTTTAAATATACGTGCTTGTTACAATTTGAATTGCTTAGGGTGGATATACAACAAAAGCTCAAATGCTCAATGAAATATTAGGTTGACCAATACTACAATCCCAAACAATCGGAAACATGGCAAGAAAATAATGTTGGACGGGTCACGGAAGATGATACTACTTTGAAAACGTGCTGAAGTTATGGGTTTTTGATCAAGAGAGAAGAGAAAGAATACAAGCAAAATATAATAATGATTGGCGATTTTATAATACAAAAAGATTAAGAACTAACCTATATTTATAGGGATACAGGATTCCTAATTCTAATTTAACAGTAAAATAAATCATAGTAATTACTAATCATCAAGTAATATGAAAACTAAGGTTGAGACACTCTTAGATAAGAAACTAGTCTTATGAGGTAACATTCTAAATTATTATAAGATATTTTATATATTCTAACAATAAGAATAAAAAAATTAGGAGATTACATTTGACCTAAAAACTATCGATGAACAAAAATTGTGCATTAGCTATAGTAGGACCAAATATAAGTTGAAGTACTTTTTTTTGTTGATTTCCCAGAGCAGTAATTATTAATTTTTTCTTGTTAGATTCTTAGCCCTGCTAGCAAAGATGAAATTTAAAATATGTATGCTATTATCTAAAAGTTTTATACGTTTAAGGTTTATTTGGCAATGGAAGCTGGTTACATGGAAAAAGTTGATGAACTGTGTGAACGGTACTCCCTAGACAGATTTTTGAATATTAAAGGTAAGGCAATTTCTTGTGACTAACAAAAATTCATAAAGAAAAAAAATATTTTAATCTAAGGAACACATATTTTTTCTCATTAAAATTTTTTGTTGCTTATTTGTCTTTTGCCTCAAAAGTTGTGTTTCTTTTCAGTCATTTTCCTTTCTTATTCTTGTATCGTGAAGGATTTACTCCTGTTTATTAGTGCACTTTTAGCAGCTTGCATGCATTGTTGTTGGTAGTTGTTTCCATTTGGTTTTTGTGCTTAATTGTTATGGAGTGCGTGTCTGTTTTCTGTAACTTCATTCTCTGTTGATGAACACAGTACTGCTTTTGTCCTGCAGAACTTGAAACCAGTATCCCACAAGGACGCTATTTACAGCTTGAGGAATTGATGATTGAAGACATTATTTGGGTTGATGAAGTTGAAAGTTTGCTTGATGCTACATGTCAGATTGAGGATGCTAAAGTCATAGGTCTTGATTGTGAGTGGAAGCCTAATTATGTAAAAGGCAGCAAGCCAAACAAGGTAAATTAAAACTGTCTTTGCAATAGATTAATGCTTCTCCATCTAAGAAGCCCTGATACATTATTCAATATGAGTGTGCAATGGGGATACAAATACGGGGATACCGAAAATTTAGAAGAAAGTAAAATTACGACAGTCTAGATATGTTTGCACACACTCACCCACACACTTACAGTCTTGCATCTACGCCTGCATAACTCATTAATACTCACATGCGTACCTTAATGTATCTATGAATAAACTTAAATGCAATATTATCCTGAGAGCAAAACTTATCAAGATTCCACAATCTAGATATGTTAACAAGAGCTTTGTTCTTGACCATTTTACTTCATCCCAACCAAGGAAAACCCACAAAGTTGTGACAAAGTGGGAGATAGTCCTATCCTCAGCTAGGAATCCATATCTAAGGGCATATCTAAGAAGTATTGGGTTGGACAAACTAAATGAAATTGAAAAGAATAATAGAATACTTCTTGGGTATCAAAAACATATTCGTGCCATGTGTTTTTTCTATGCTTACTTAAATTGTATGGATTTATGTTTGGGTTTTAGCCTTTCGAGCTATTATATGTTTCTAATAAAAAACTGAACTCTTGATTCTCCTGATATATACCCTTTCTCCTCAAATTTCCATGTTTCAGGTTTCTATCATGCAAATTGCTTCTGAAAAGAAGGCCTTCATACTTGATTTGATAAAGTTACATGAAGAGGTGCCTGAATGTTTAGACAACTGTCTAACCCGCATTTTGCTGTCACCTGGAATTCTAAAACTTGGTACAGAAATTTTTATATTGAATAGTGTCAGGTTTATACCAGCAATTTTTTTGGATGAATGGTGCATCAATTAACTTTTGAGGGTTGACTATATTTACCTGACTAAGCATATTATTATTGATGGGATTTGATAGCATGTATATTACGCTCTGTTGATGGGAACGGTGCATCAACTTAACTTGGTGTTTCTTTGTAACTTTTTAGGTCTGAATTAACAAACACTCGTATGACACGTGCGAGACAAGTGTCCCAAAAATTCTTTTTTTGTTGCTTCGATACACCTTAGAAACTCCTTGGGCACATCTCAGACACTTCTAGGGGGTTAAAGATGTGACACTTCTAGGGAGTTAAAGATGTGTCGAAGCAGTGATGATCAATGAAACTGTTTAAGACATTAAATTGATTAAATCATTTTTTTTTGCTTTTTCGTATAGTTGATGGATGAATGTAGATGAAAAATTATCATATTTTATTTAAGAACATTTTTGTAACGAAACAATTTGCTCAATTTAAATGCACATATATATTTTAATTTTCAGTTGAGATCAGTTATAGAAAATGTTCGTATTTTATTTAATCATAATACATATATATTTTACTTTTAAGCTAGCAGTGTCAACGTGTCTGCGTCTGTGTAAGAATTAGTGCTGCATAGCTTGGTATGCATCGGAAAATATCAAACACATATCCCTTAAGCATATGTATTGGTCTGAGTAGACCAGGATTTGATCCTTTAAACATAGCTTGGTATGCATCGGAAAATATCAAACACACATCCCTTAAGCATATGTATTGGTCTGAGTAGACCAGGATTTGATCCTTTAAACAATCCTTGGATTTATTTTCAGTGTATTGGTAATCATTTTCAGGATTTGATCCCTTAAACATGTAGTCCTGAGTTGTTCCCCTAAACATATAATTCCGAGTCTCTCGCATATACCGTGGAAGGATACTCTAGGTCACAAAAAACATTAGTAACCATTTCTTCTCCATGGCATCTATTTCAGGGTATAATTTCCAATGTGATATAAAACAACTTGCTCACTCATATGAAGAGCTGCAATGTTTCAAGAACTATAAAAGGTTGCTAGATGTCCAGAAAATTTTTAAAGATCCCCATGGCGGTTTGGCTGGGCTTGCACAGGTACCATTTATGAATGTCTATTTAATGTTTCATGCTATAGTTTTTTTTTTAGCTGGGTGATGATCAAAGCCCTCGTTTTTCTGTGTGAGCTTACTAATTTGTGTGTTTATTGGTAAATCAGAAAGTACTGGGCGCTGGTTTAAACAAGACAAGACGAAACAGCGATTGGGAGCAGCGACCTTTAACTCGAAATCAAGTAATTGATCCCCCACTGTTTTTTTTCTTTCTGTTCATAATACTCTTTGACTTAATAAAACTTCTCTGTAAATTCTATTTCAACATCTGCTTTGGGGCCTTGAGATTTATTTTTGTATACTTCTTATTTTGCTGCATCTCAATCGGTACTCACTGTTTCATTGATATACTTATGTCGGGGTCGGTGAGGAATAGATCTTCCGAGGTATAAAATTTTCATAATATTTTGTTATGAAAATTTTGAGTTTATTCCTCCATTCTTAAGTATTAAAGTTGGGACTTGGGAGTGATAGATATATAAAAGTTTCACATAATAAGTTGACATTTTATCATATCTCACTATGATGGTACGATGTAATATTGTTTTCTAAAATACTTGCTCAAATACTCACATGATAAGATATGATTGATTGCTATTGTAAAGTGTAAAAAGTTAAAAGTTCACACCTAAGTTCATTTAACTTCCTAATAGTGAACTTAATGCTCCAAATTATGTTTTTATACATATATGGTTTCTAAAGAAACTTTTCAGTATGTATAATTCAATCTGTTTGAACCAAGTCAAGTCACTCAATAATCTAACAAGATTCTATATGTACAGCTGGAATATGCCGCCCTGGATGCTGTTGTACTTGTTCACATATTCCGCCAACTTCCCGATCAAGGAGATGAGTGGAAGTCTTGCATGGTGAGTGACGATACCACCACCTTTTCATCAGCGCGAGTTCTAATGCTCTTCATTCTGTCATTTTCTATATGCTTTTAGTTGCTTTTCATTATTTTTGTCTGGGCAAAACATTAAATCCTTAGTAAATATTTACATTTACCTTGCATTAGAATAACCTCAGTTTGTATGCTTAATCACTTATACTGTTTAAACTGCTGTCCAGGAGTCCCACACTGAAACCACCAAGAGCAAGACCAAGAAGTACAAGAAACGTACCAAAAATTGAAGGAGAGCTTCTCTTTCCATCCTAATTTTCTTACGGTGGAAAACGAATCGAAGCTCCCATATTAAAGAGGCCGGGGTTGAGACCAAGAAGTATTGATCGTCTAACTTGTAAAAAGTATGATAGAAACTTTCAAATGCAAAAAAAAAATAAAAATTTTATTGTCATGAAATGTAAATATTTTCTGTCCATCAGATTTCATTGAATATTATCTTTGATTTTCTTTTTTCTTCAAATGGCTGTTTTGTGTTCTTGGATATAAAATGCCTGTTTAGAATGTGACAATTTAGACATTCTATATTTATAGCTGCTATTATGGTTAGTTAGATTAAATCCCAAAATAAACAGTACTATATAAAATGCAGCTGAGATTTGAGAATGATGAGCTTGGCTAAATTCAGACTTTACATATCCTCTCCCACTCTTTTTGTAGCAACGCATACCTTTTTCCCTTATCCACCTCTCCTTCCTTTTTTACCAAAAATAATGAGTAAAGTTGCATATATAATATTATTCCAAACGTTACATGATTCTTTAGTTTCATCTCCAAAGTCCTCTCTTACCTTCTCTCTAGGAGGAGAAAAGAGAGGTATATAATCCAACATCAGATTTTATACACACAAAAAAGAGGTATATAAAATCAAATAGATGGAAGCAATCGGGCATCGGCAACCTCGATCATTTTATGGAGCTCCAAGTGTGTATGATCAGCACGGTAAGCGTGTGAAAACCTACACCTTCCGCGAGAAGGAAACACAAGTAGCAAGGAGCCGGGACAAGACCTCTCCTTGTTCTTATAATTATGAACCTTCTCTTCCACATAATCAGCGTACAGAGATCGCGAGCAAACCAGCTTCCCGGTCGTCGTGGTGGAATGACAGGGATTTGGATAGAAAACGTAGGGTGGCCAAATACAAGCTTTATGCAGTTCCGGGTAAACTCAAGTCTTCTCTCCAAAAGGGGTTTCATCATTTGAAGATGACATGCAAGAAGATTCTAGTTTAATGTGTGGGACGTAACGTGTCTGTTTTATCTTGCACATAATATTATAGATTAGGGATATCATGGATCCTTAATTCATGCATTTTTGTGAGAGTTTGATTTTCATTTTGACATATACATGTTGCTTGTTTGTAAGCTTTGTATATTTTGGTCACATGCAAATCAGATTATACAATGATTTGGTAAGATAAAAGATTTTGTTCCTGTTTAGCCACTTCTTTTTGTACACGGTTAATTTTTAGGAACGCAATGATTTTTGATACAGCTCATTATAGCTTCGACGTGGTTTGCTCAAACGCTATGTATTTTTCTTGGAGTTGGTTGGTTCATTGTAATCCGGTGTTTTTTCATTGTTTTTACGATTGGTTCATAAAACCTTTGGGATATTTTATTCACTTGTAATGATGTTTTTGTTGTAAGGGTTGCACCCCTAGTGCGATTAATTATATCAAATGGCCTATTGAAAAAAAATATATATTTGTCTAATTGAATACCTTAATTTGTTTAAATCAAACAAACGCTTAAACTATCTTTGATTGCCAGAAGAAATAGTGAGTGATAAATATGCGAGAGAGATATTAAAAAAATTATAAATTCAGTTGAATGGTTTTTTATCAACTCGATTTTGAAGATATTTGTAGAGAGAAATATTGATAATCACACTAATTGATTTGCGGCAACACCGGAGCTAACATATGACATGACATGATCGAGGATGATCAGTCACAAAGGTCTAAGATGAAAATATTTGTAGTCAAAATGACATCATAGCAAAACATTAGGGGGCAAATATCTCTCATCCAACAGAAAGTTCTAGGACCGGGTGAATAATTATGGGTTCGTCCTAAAGAAAACATTTGATCCAAGCAAAAGGGAGAAAGAAGGACCGCCAAATAACAACGATATCTCGCCATTTGACAATATAAACAGTTTGGATGAGAATTAAAGAATAAGGGTTAGTAGAAACCCTAGAAGAATCCTTTTAAAAGGGGGACAACATACGTTAAATCAGGTACACAAAAATTTTCGTAACAACTTTATATCTCCCATCTTTGATGATCACGAACTTCGACATCAAAGTGTGTGCATGTACCCTTTCTTTTTCTCTAAGACGAATGAGGTTCGCTGAACTAATTTGATCTCTGAAAAGATGGAAGAAAATGGATAAAGACGACTTCCCTTAGATAATCACACCAATAATGTAAGACTTTGATGTAAGCCCAACTCATAAAGTTCAGATAGGAGAGAGAGCGATCATCAGATGGTTCAAAACTAGTGCACTCATAAAAAAGAATGGCGCATCCTCCATACTCAATACAAACCCTTTTATCTTCCTCAATGGTCAATATACTCCAGTATGAAGAAGGATCCATGTTGAGGAACGCCCTCTCAAGACTACCTCCACAAGTAAAACTAGAGGCAATTGTCAAAGTAACTGGATCAACCCAAGAAGAAGAAGTATTTTCTTTTGATTTTTCCTCATGATAGGCATCATTTCTTTCGGCCACAAAAAATGGTACATTGCAAAAATACAAATGATGAAAAAGTAAAGGTAACTTCTCAAGAAATTGTAGAACAGATTTTTCAAAGATCGCATGGTGACTTACAATAAGAAAGATAATAAGCACTATCAATGTTCCAGATCTCCTTAAGAAAGCACTAAAGTATTTTAGTTTCCAAATATCGTTACGATATAACCTAAGAAAAGGAATTTGTAACATGGGCCCGTTTAAGGCATAAATTTCCAATGACATCGACATCACCTCTTGCATTTCCATTCCAGATGGAATGCAGTCGGTACAAAAGGACGAATACGACAAAAATCCTCACACTACAAAGTAGAGGCAAGGGCTTGAGGGACAACTGTTGTAGGCCGGCCAAAAGACCCAACAATTGCAGCCCAAAGAAGACAATAATCCACCGAGCCACTCGCAGGGTAGGAATCTTACCCTGGGTTAGAGCGTAAGGGATCTGGATCCATTATCCATCCAACGGCTCCCTACATCGTACGCTTGAAGATTAATAGGTCGTTATAAACCACCACATTATATAAAAGGGAACACTTTATTTTCCTAGTATACAATTCAAATTAAAACTCCATTCACTCATCTTACTCAGATGCTGACTTAAGCGTTGGAGTACTAGCCTTGCAGGTCTGCCCATCTCTCATTACATGGGAAGTTCAAGTCCATTGTTGCATCTCGCAACCTTTAATCTCTGATCACTCTTGGTTCCCTAACGGAAAACATATGCATTTGGCTTTTCATTCCATTTAAACCATTTGAACCATGTATGAAGAAATTAAATACCGAAATTAGATGTTTCAAGTTTTGGAGAGCTTTAGTCCTTATCTCATTCTTGGAGCATCTACCCCTTCAAAAAATTTTGGCTTGTCCTTGGCCAATCATCACCTGAAACTAGGGTTTTGAATAAATACTCATAGCTGTTACCTTAAACTTTTGCTTAGTGACAATAATATTTCGTTTGACAACCGTCCTTTGTGAAAACTCAGAAAATAAATGTCAATGAAGCCATCGCTTAGCGAGTTTATGAGTTTACCTAGCAGGATGTCTGCAAAATTGCTTAAACCTATTTTCATATGTTTCAATTCACAAAAATAAAATTTCCATAAAAAAATTAAATCACGAAAATTGGCTTGCCTCCCAATAAGCCATTGTTTAAATTCATTAGTTTGACGCTTGTGTAAAGGTTTCATAATATACTTTATTTCCATTCTCTTTTATGAATTTGACATATGCAGTTTTTCCAAGGCTTAAAAGAATGGTGTGCTCATTTGTAGTCTTTTGGGAATGTCTAACAACCTATGATATTGCCTTTTCTTATTGTTTTTAGTTGGAGTTAGTGTATCATGAATATTTTTAACATGTGGAGTCTTTAGTTTGTCCTCCTTTATTCCTTGATCTTTTCTCTTTGTATCTTCACTTCTTTTCTCTAACTCTTTTCCACTTTCCTTTTTCTCACTTTCTTTTTGTTCAACACCAACTATTTCCATTTTCCTTAATGTTGTTTTTAATCACTCTGCCACTCCTAGTTGTAATTACTTTTTAGTGTTCTTTTGGGATTGTTTTATTGTTGGTATTGGGTGCTCCATCTTGTTGATTAGCTAGTTGCTTTGTTATTTGATAAACACGAGCTTCGAGATTTTGAATTAATGTATCAGTGTTATTTAGATTTGTCATAGACAATTGTATGAACTAATTTAGAGTATCATCCAATTTTTAAATTATGTCTTCCTGCGGAGAATTCTGAGTATAATTGTGGTAAGGTTGTTTTCTATTGGATGGTCTTGCATACTGTCTCCATCATTGATTGTAAGCTAGGTTGTGGTTGTTTTAATATTGATATGATGTTCGGCTGCTTAAAAAGTTTACCTCCTCATGTAGTGGCAGACATTATTCTGTGGAATGATTTCCAGTGCAAAGTTCCCAATAAAAAAATTGCTTGTGATTAGACACTTCATGCATTTCTCTGTGAAAGCTTTGACAATTTTGTTTGTTTAAATAATTACAGCTTTGGGTTGGACAAGTGACTCCAAGCAAAAGAGATGAATGAGTTATGGTATTTCAATTCATAATTAAATCACGTGATTTCTTACTTAAGAAACCATTTTTGTTAATATTCACAAAACCAGAGACAAAACCAGCGGAAAGAAATAAAGAAATAAAGTAAATGACAAAATTTAAAGAGATATGGTTATATAGATGACATTGAGATTTCTACAGGTTCGGCCGAATGTTATCTTAGTCCTATCCGAAATATTTCTTCTTGAGAGTTCATTATAATCTTGAGATATTACAAGTTATGCCCACAAACCTTTGATACAAGCGAAAGGATCGAATTTACACTGGCTTATCCTCCTAACCAAAAGAGAATTTACATTGCCTTATTCCTCAAACCAAAAGAGATTTTACAGGATGAACTCACGAACCAAGTAGAAATTTCACTTATCAATAACTAAACATGACTTTTATAGAGAAAGTTCTATAACCAAACATAGACTTTTCAATGGTTGATCTCAAGAATCAAAATTGATCCTTCAAGAGTATCAAACTCTTGAAATAAAATAGTGCCACAACACCAGTACAACACTTTCCTTACACGTAGTTTCACTCACAAGGCACTAAGGCAACTTTGGTGAAAGAAAATATTTAAAAGGAAGAAAGAGTGATAAAATGTTAAGAAATAGGAACATTTTGAATTCTGATGTAATTTCGAATGAGGAGAGACCTCTTTTGTATATCAGAAAATATGGCTAAAAAATAAAATAATTCATGGCCCGAGGTTAATGCGATAATCGACTAGTCACCCTAAATAATCGATTGTTAAGGCCAAACATAACATGTTTTGATATATAGTTATTACCAATCATTAAAAGATTGTCACAGTTGATTATAGACTCAATCAAGAGAATCCTAATCAATTAGGTAAGTTGTTTGATCGATTATTTAGTTGGAAAACTACTTCGAACCATTCAGACACTCTTCTAATCAGGTGGCTAGGATTTAAAAACAATTTTAGGTAATTTTGTCAAGTACATAGAGGCATTGAAAACATTTTATATGTTTGTTTGTGAGTTTCCTTGGTATCTTAGAAGTTACACCCCTACTTTCATAAAACTCTAGTCACCTAATGAGACTCAATCAGACAAGCTTTTACACTTCTTATTTTTCCCAACTCTAAAGCTTTCAAGTTCCCTTGGGATACAATGAACCCATTTGTTAGGTGCTAGAGAGATATCTCAAGATGCGTTTGACTATATTGAGATATGATTCTTTTGGGGATGCTTGAAAACAAACACAAAGACACACAACAGACATGATATCTGGACAAGATGCAACAAGATAAAGGAGGGAATCTATCCTACCTCGATATTTTATTTCCTCAATCGATTTTACATTCTCGTTATTGTCTAGGTTGCATGAGGTTTCCATTTGAGTTGCTATTGTTTTGGAATTCTCCATGTCAAACTCTTTGGTAGCTTTTTGCAATATTCGACTTGATTGATGAAGTTTACTTCTTTAGCTTGATGGATTTTAAGCCCTTGGAAGTGTTGAAGCCCCCACCATTGATATTTTTAATTTGTTCTGCATCATTTTAGAAAAATACTTGCATAAGGATTCATTAGTAGCACCAAAGACGACATCATCAACATGAATTTGAACCAGTAAAATGTCATGCTCGGTTTTCTTGTTAAAAAGAGTTTTATCCACTTCTCTTCTTTGAAACTTTTTTTCAAGTAAGAACTTGCTTAAACAACCGTAATACGTTCTAGTAGCTTGTTTCAGACCGTATAAAGCTTTTTATAAATTTGAAAACATGATAAGGAAAAGTTGAGTTGATAAAACTAGAGATTGATCAACAAATACCTCCTACTGGATATACCCATTTAAGAAATCACTCGTTACATCCATTTGACAAAGATTGAATTTCATAAAGCAGAACAAAGCTAATAACATCCTTATGACCTCTAATCTAGCTACATGAGCAAATGTTTCATTAAAATCTATGCCTTCCAGATGATTTAATCCAATTGCAACAAGTCTAGTTTTATTGCTTAAAACATTGCCATATTCGTCCAACTTGTTGCGAAAGACCCATTGGGTACAAATCAATTGATTAGCTGAAACTCTAGGAATAAGTTCTCAAATGTTGTTTCGTTCAAATTTAGTTATCTCCTATTGCATGGAAAGAGATTAATTCTCATCAATGATAGCCTTGTTGATTCCTTTTGGCTCAATTTATGAAACAAAGGCCACAAAGTTACATATCTTGTGAATAGAGTGTCGACTGGTAACTTACTTAGAGATGTCTCAAATAACTTTCTGAATAAGATGGTCCTTGGTATTCCTCCATTCTCTTAGAAGATATTACTGATATGAAGGAGTTCCTTTATTTAGATCTTGATGATGTTCTTTATCTAAGGTTTGACTTTGACTTTATTATACTTCTTGGTCATTTTCTTCCAAGTTTGTCTTTTCTAGAATACATGCACAATCAATAGCATTTTACTTTTAATGGTTTAGGGTTAGTTTCATCAAAAGCAACATGAAAAAAACTTCTATAGTTAGGGTTATTTTGTTAAAAAAATTTGAATTCCTTGTTTTGGAATTCTCCACCGTGATAAATTCTAATGGATGCAATGCTTAATCCTTTCTTGTTCTGAATAATCTTTGCTAGTTTTTGAAAGGAACACGTCTCTTTTTTTAGATAAGAATAATTTTTAGGTGTAGCGAGGGCAGTCAACCAGAACTACAAGGTCGTAGACGTTTCCATCAATACATACTATATAGACAGGCCAAAGAGGTTCATGTAGAACAAATGTAAGGGCCGATATGTGGAAACAATATTTTTTGCCTTAAAAGTAGCCCCTACTTTCTTACCATTTTGGAAAGCATCACATAATTTGTTCTTTTTGAAATGCAAGTCTGGAAGACCGTCTATGAGATCCTTGCGGACCAAGTCATTTAAGTGGTCCATGTGGATGTGAGTTATTCTCATATGTCATAGCCAAGATTCATCCTTGTTACTCAAGAGACATATATCACTTAAAAGAATTTTATTTAAATTCACCAAGTATATATTTCCACTTCTTGAGCTCGTAAATTAATTTTCATTTGATTAAAATTTAATGACCGTGCATCAAGAAGAATAAAAGGTTACAATGTTACCTTTGTCACATGATTGACTTTTATTAAGTAAAGTCTGTTTTAACCCTTAAACTAAAATAACTTCCCCAATCGTTAGACAGAGAGACTTACCAAGATATCAAAACCTAATTTTTCCCATTATTATTATAACCATAAGAGACAAAACTCCATTCTTAGGAGTGAGGAGAGAATAAGGTTTTATCACCGGTCATATGCTTTGAACAACTGCTATCAAGGTACCATTTAACATTTTTGAAATTGTAAAGAATTTATCATCATCTTGATGATTTGGCATGAGACGTGTTGGTTTCTTCGTCATCTGAGGATTCCATGTCATTATCCTCACATGTGATGTAAGCTTTATTTCCCTTTTTATGAGGCTTCTTAGATTTTTTCTGATTTTGATTTGACTTTTTCTCTAGAGTGCAGTTTGGTATGATATGCATTTTCTTTCTACATTGATAGCAAGTAGGAATGAATGCATATTTTTCTTCACTTTTGTCTTGCTCTTCTTGTTGCTGTTTCTCATGCTTTAAGAATTTTTTGAAATTTCGCATCATGAGTGACTTGTCTCCATCAAAATTGGAATCTTCAGCGTTAAGAGTTAGACGTTTGCTTTTCCTCTATACTTCATCATCTATGACAAGTCTTTTTAGATCCATTCCATGTTCCTGTAAATTACCAAAAAGAGTGTGTGTATCCATGGTTGCTAAGTCCCTAGATTCATAAATCATAATGACTTAAGGTGGCCAACTAATGTTTAGGCATTTCTTAATTTTTACAACCAATTGCTCATATGAATCACGATATAGGTAAACCGTGTTTGCATTTGATTTATGTTCTCTTCATATTTCATTCTAAAAATTCCATACTCGTGAGTTAATATGCCTAACCTTACCCTTTTTACCTAAGTACTTTCTTCATGGGTAATTTAGAGGATGTCCCACATTTTTTTGTTATAGTATCGTAGTGAGAAACTCGCAAAAACTAATCAAGATCGAGAGCGGTAGTGATGCCACTTTTTCCCTTAAAATTGTGTTGCACATTTTCTTTATCATCTTTTGTCCAAACCCTGTTAGGTTTGTTTACTACAATACCATCAACTTCGTGCGTAGGAACAAATGGACCTTCTTTCACATTCTTCGAAATACCATAATTCATCCCTTATATGAAAAACTTCATTTTATCTTTCCACAAATTATACCCTTCTGTATTAAAGGATGGAGTCTGCTTAGTGAATAGCTTGAAGTCATTTTTCTCATGGGACAATTAGTCTTTAATATGAGTTAGACTTATGATGCCAATTATTGGACAAATGACTCCAAACACAAGAGGGGGGAGGAGAGAATTGTGGTATTTAAAATTTGTGTTTAATTTAATTGATTTCTTACTTAATAAATATTTTGTGTTATTATTAACAAATCAAAGAGAGAAACATCAGAAAAAATAAAACAAAAAAGTAAATGATAGAATTTAAAGATATAGGGTCAAAGATGACACCAAGATTTGTACAGGTTCGACCGAATGTTAACCTAGTCTAGTTCCCTAGAGATCTTCTTAAGAGTTCACTATAATCTTGAGATTCTACAAGTTATGCCCATGAATATTTGATACAAGAGAATCAAGAGATTTCATACTAACTTAACCCCTAACCAAAAAAGAGTTTTTCCACAGGATGAACTTTTGAACAAAGTAGACATTTCACTAGATGATCTCAATAACCAAACTAGATTTTTCAATGGTTGATCTCTAGAACCAAACTCGATGCTTCAAGAGTATCCCACTCTTGAGATAAAACAGTGGCACGACACCACTACAACACTTTCATCACAAGTAGTTTTCACTCTCAAGACACTAAGACAACTTTGGTGAAAGAAAATATTCGAAGAGAGAGTGATACAATATTAAGAAATAGGAAAACTCCAAAATTTGATGTAATTCAGAATGAGGAGAGGCCTTCTTTACATAGGGGAAAATATGGCTAAAAAAGGAAACAGTCCATGGACAAAATTAACGGGACAATGAATTTGGATAATTAATTAGACATCCTAAATAATCGATTATTAAGGCCACATATGGGAGGTTTTGATATATACAAGTGACCAATCATTAAAAGGTTGTCTCAATCGATTATAGACTCAATAAATAAAGTCCTAATCGATTAGGTCAGTTATCTAATTGATTATTTCGTTGGAAAATTGCTTTCGACCATTCATACACTCTCCTAATCACCTGGATATGCTCTAAATTTTTTTTGGGTGATTTTGTCAAGTAAAGAGAGGCCATAAATTTTTTTGGTGTGTGTGAGAGTTGTCTTAGCATCTTAGGAGTTACTTTCCTACTTTTACAAGACACTAGACAATTAGAAAGACACGACAAGACGAGCTTCCACACTTCCTCTTTTTCACAACTCAGAAACTTTCAGGTTCCTTTGGCAGATATACCGATCATATAAGCACTTTAGTGGAACCTTGAATCTTTTACTTGATGAGGCTTAATATATCTTCAAGTAGGCTTAATATATATATAAGCGGGTGTGATTTCAGGTTTCGGGTGCGGGTTTCACACTATCCAAACCCGCACCCGAACCCAGTCAATTCGGTTTTTCACCTGTTAACTCGGGTTCGAGTGCGGGTGGGTCCCGCGAGTTTGGATCTGTCTGCCATCCCTATCTTCAAGTTAATAACTGTTATCAAAGAGTTGGAAAGATATCACCACTGACACCAACAATCATCAATGTTGTCGTCATCAAAACACTAAAAAGGTTGTTAGTATAAGGATCATCAACTTTATACATGCAAGCACATAAATATACACTCTCCACAAACATGAACATTTGTACAGGAATACTTAAAATTATAAAATTTGTTACAATGATTTTAAACACTAAACGTCAGTCCCCGACAACGATGCTATTTTGTTGTCAGTATAACAATGAGTATATTTTATCGTCTTCACAAGGACTAATGTGTTTTAAAAAATCGCTCAATAGTTTCTATGATTTTAATAATGAATTATGAATGTTTGTTTGTTTATGAAATTGGGATAAAAGAATGTAAATTGGACCTTAATGTTAATAATTGAGAAAACGTGCTAGGGTTAGATTTCATTGACCCATCCTCATGTATGATCATGATCACTAATATGCAACTCTAATAAGCTATTAATATTACCACCCGTCGCTTTACATCATAACTAATATCTAAGTCAACAACGTGAAATCAATCATATTATCTAATAGAGGATTTCTCAGCTTATTAACCAATAAGATGTCACTACGTTTTAATGATTTCTATGGATGCTAGACCTAAATTTATCTATAGAGTTTGCCATCTAGAAGATGAAACGCCGAAATCTAGAAATGACAAGTATCTTTCGATATCAAATCAAAACATGAAACACGTTTTAGGTAGCTAATCCAAAACAAGCCATAAGCATGAAGAATCAATCAATGTTAAAGCATAAGAAGAATTAGATAGAACGCCATGATCACAATCAATACATGCGCATTTGGACGACTACATCTATCTCAAATAAAAGAGAAATTAGTAACGCTTACTCATCGTAGCTTTAAAATTATGATTCAGAAGAAAGAAGTTGAATAACATTTGTGTCGAGTCCTCGGGCAACACTTCCTCCTTTAATATTTCTCTCTTTTCTTGTCCTATTGTGTTTTTTATATGAATTATGGTGTAATAACTCTGCCAAAGTCTCTACCAAGAAACCATCAAAAGTTCTTAGAATTTCCAAAGTCTTTCCCTATGTACAATGATCTCAAATGGAGTGGTTGTAACCTCTATTTATGGTGGTTTGTGCGGGCATTTCGCTCAGCGAGGCCTTTATCTCGCTTATCGAACTTTCCTTTCTTCATTAGTAAGTCATTTCTAGCTCATCCAAGTGAATTTTACCTCCATATTTTTGCTTATCGAGCTCGTCCAATGACCAAACCCTACCTTCACTTTGAAATTACTTAGCTCATAGGTCATCTGAACCGCCTTATTTCACCCATCGAGTCTTATTTCAACAAATTGAGGGGAGAGGGTTTCAATTGATTTCTTGTGATTTAAGTTAATAAGTGCTTATGTAAAACAAGTAAATATGATACTTATCCGTTCAACTTTCTAATGGAGGAAATCGAAATTATGAATTACATGGGAATCAAAAATCGATTCTCATAGACGACGTCAATCTTCCGACTATAAATTTATCACATTATAAATTCAATCAGCTAGCTTTTTTTGTGCCCAACCTTCTTAAACGCCACCGACTGTAAATTAGCTTATTAACTCTATTTGGTAAAAAAATAAGGGATGATTGATGAGCCAATAAGCTAATTTTATATAGAAAAAAAATTAAGTGGTTGATAGACAAAGATTAACTTATTATCATTAAAGTGTATTATATAGACCAAAAAAAAAAGGTCAAGAATTAATGCTTATACTCATTTTAAAAAAATTTAGACAGTAGAACTCATATTTATAATGTTAACAACAAGAAAAATGCAATACGACTTCGTTTAGCAAACTACTGCTGCCCTAACATAACGGCCCAATGGAAAATAAGACGAAGCGAACCTAAAAATTGAATCGAAAGCAGAAGAAAAAAACAAGCGCGGGAATGGAAAAAGGAAGCAGTAGCAGGAAGAACAACAACCAGAATCAACAAGATCACGATTTAGAGCTAGAGAAAGTTCGCTTAATCAGTCTAGCTCTCGAGTTCGGTTTCGATGAACAATCCGCTAACCAATGTTTCGACCGTCTCGTCTCTCTCTACGGTACGCTACTACTAACTATTTCCGTTTTCATTTCCACTTAATTAATCAATTAATCGGTTACTATTGTAGGCGATGACGGTCGTGATTTCATCACCGTTGAGCACTGCGGCGACGATTTTCTTACTGCTTTGGCGGAATCGGTGCAAGACACGGAGGAGTGGGATGATTTACGCGAAATGGAATCGCAGGCTGTTGGAACTTTGAATCACGTGCTTGAAGAACGGTTTGCCACGTGCGGTGAAGGTTCTAAGTCATTCGTTGATGTAATTGACGATTCGCCTCAGAAAGGGCGGACCAAATTTGTTGAATTGGGTGATGAGGAGGATACAAGGGGTAATTCTGTATTTTCGGGTCAACATACTCGAAACTCGATGGTAAACAACTCTCAGCTATTTTCGTGTAATCTGTTTTCATTGACTAGATTTTCTGGTATAATGTGACTAAAATGACAAAGATTATGTTAAAAGAAGTTATTATATGTTATAGGATGGCAGAAGTTCCATCACTCAAGGCTCAGTTTCATCAACTTCCAGAAAAGTACAATCCTCCTTTGCTTCAAAGGATAGAACTAGTACTCTCACTTATGAAGAATTACAGGCGCTAGATGATATTGAATTGGCAAATGTTGTTATCTTTGGTAATAAAACACTTCGACCGTTGCAGCATCAAGCATGTGAAGCAACATTGTCAAAACAAGATTCTTTTATTCTTATGCCTACTGGAGGTGGTAAATCTCTTTGCTATCAGGTCACTGCTTTCTCTTAAACCTTGATTTTTTGTTTTATTTGAATGTTTCTTTTTAAGACATATTCTTATAATTTATAACCACGTAATACCGATGATGATTATTTTGTTTTGAAGCAACTACCACTTAACCCTCTCTTTTCATTATTTAAAATGGTAGTTCTCAGCTTTGTTTGCACCCAGACTAGACCACATTGGTGAGTATTGTTATCTGTCATCTTATAGTTTATTTGCTTTTGAACATGTTAATTTTATTTTGTGCTTACAGCTTCCAGCAACCCTTCAACCAGGAGTTACAGTAGTTATATCTCCCTTACTTTCACTCATTCAAGATCAGATAATAACACTTAACCTCAAGTTTGGAATACCTGCTACTTTTTTAAACTCACAACAAAATGCTTCCCAAGCCGCAGCTGTCCTCCAAGAGCTAAGGTGAGATTCACTTCCTTGTCTATCATGATCTGTCCAATAATTTGCCCATGAAAATAGCATATTAGTGTTATTAAAAAAATACCTTTCAGTTACTGATTGCTTTAGTGTTTAATATTTTCTCACATTAGTTTTCTTGTATACAGAAAAGACAAGCCTACGTGCAAGCTCTTGTATGTGACACCGGAGAGAATTGCGGGAAACCAAACATTTCTTGGGATTCTAAAATGCATGAATCAGAAGGTAAAATTGTATTGTTTGAATAAATTTTATGAAACTGTCACAGAGCACCAGGCAATAAAGATCTCATGTGTGTATTTGGTTCTGTTCCCTCTTAATTAACTAACAGGGACAGCTGGCAGGTTTTGTTGTTGATGAGGCACACTGTGTTAGGTATGCATTGTTCTCAAACCTTCTTGAAGTATCTCTTCTCATTATATCTGTCCTACTGTTCACACAAGATGAGCAAACTCTAAAAGTTTAGTTACTACTGAAATGTCGCATAAAATGTCATTTTGAATTGAGATCTCGTAATGGCCAATTGGCCATTAATTAAGGAGGCAGACCAAATGAAAACAGACAAATTAATTATGGTAACAAACTCTCGATGTAGTGATATAATCTTAGAATCAAAGGCATGACCTTGTTACATTTGGTCGAAGGTCATCAAGAAGCTACCTAAATTTCATAACTTTTTTTAACTGAATGGTTAAAATAAAAAAAGATAAAGGACTACATCTGAAAGGATGGTTCAAATGGGCAACAGTGAGGATTCGTTTCTTGATTATGTATTTTGTCTTCTGACACATGACCTCTTTGAAGTTGTTGGTATGTTTTTACATAAGCCAGAAGTCTGTATTACTATTATGTCTTGTCTTTGTACAGGTAGTGGTTGATACTTGATACAGTGCTTGACTTTGAGATATTGAATTGTGACCTGTATATGAAATATTTTCTTATTTTGGAAGTTTCACCAAATTTCATTACAAGAACTGTGATTTGGATTGACAAAAATACTACAAACAGACCATCAATTCAGTCCTGAAACTATCATATTCTCTAATTTAGTTCTTAAACTAGATAAATATAATAAATAGTTCTTAAATTATAAGAAGTCTGTCCTTTTAGTCCCTGCTAATGCTATTAAGATGTTAGGGACTAAATTGACAGATTTTCATATACTTTAGGAACTGAATTGATGGATATTATATAGTTTAAGAACTATTTATTATATATACATAGTTTAGGGATTAAATTTGAGAGAGAATTGATAGTTTAGGAACTAAATCGATGTTTTATTCAAAATATTATTCCACTACTACAAAGGTGGGCAAACAAATGTTAAACTGCCGGAGTAGTCAAGACATGCCTCAACAGTTGGGTGATGGGGATTGTTAAAGCTATGTGATTTATATTATCAATAAGAAACATATTCACAACTTTTAAATTGCAAATTATGTTTTTCAGCCAGTGGGGACATGATTTCCGGCCTGATTATCGCGCATTAGGATCTCTTAAGCTAAACTTTCCACATGTACCTGTCATGGCATTGACTGCCACTGCAACTCACCCAGTTCGCAAGGTAAATATAATAGTAAATTGCTTTTATATATGCAAATCTATATTAAGTATTGCCCCCTCCCTTTTTTTCTTTGCCTTTAATTGGATTTGTTTCAGGACATCTTAAATGCTTTAAGAATTCCACATGCAATTGTTCTTGAAAGAAGCTTTGACAGACCAAATTTGAAGTATGAAGTGATTGGTAAGACAAAGGAACCACTAAAGCAGCTTGGAAAACTACTAATGGATCGTTTCAAGAGTCAGTGCGGCATTGTATACTGCCTGTCAAAGAGTGAATGTGTCGAGGTATCAAAGTTTTTGAATGAGAAATGTAAAATTAAGGCAGCATATTACCATGCTGGTTTGGCTGTCAAACAGAGAGTTACTGTTCAAAAGAAATGGCATGACGGAGAGGTCCATATAGTATGTGCAACTATTGCTTTTGGAATGGGAATAGACAAACCTGATGTTGTAAGTTGAAATGCTTTTCTTCATAACTATGATGGTGTTGTTGTTCATAATTTAGTGATTGACTTTTTCAGGAATTCCTCACTTTATGAAAGAAATTAGGCCCTTCCTGTTAGTAATTCCGTAGCTTGATAGTTATTAAACAAATTGAACGGTCTATTTGTGATTTGTTGCATAATCAATGAATTCAATATGAATTCTAGCATAGGAATTAGGAAGTCGTCTCCAAGCCTTATTTCTATCCATGATTGACATCATGACATGGCTAAAGTTGAGGTACGAATGATCATTTTCAATTTTGTACAATTATTCAAATTCCTAAAGATCTTGCCTATCCTGCATAAGCCCGGGTTGAAAATATTAATGCAAAATCTATATAATATATAATATTAGCATTATAGTCGAGTCTTCCTAATGAAATTAAGCATATTAATATTGCATATGCCCATTAGTTCAGCTTTTAAATACTTGGCTAAGGCAAACATAACTACATGCAAGGTGTTTGAATGCTCTGCAAATTCTCAGTGATATGATTATAAGTTTTAAAGTTCTTTGTTACTCAATTATCCTTTTGTTGTCACGTGTTTTCAGCGATTTGTCATCCATAATACAATGTCAAAATCAATTGAAAGCTATTATCAGGAATCAGGAAGGGCTGGAAGAGATAATCTTCCTGCAGTTTGCATTGCTCTATATCAGAAGAAAGATTTTAGTAGAGTTGTATGCATGATAAGAAACGGCCAAGGATATAAAAAGGAGGGTTTTAAGACAGCAATGGCTCAAGCCAAAATGATGCAACAGTACTGTGAATTAAAGGTAAGGAAGCTCCCTTAGACTTCAACATCTGTCCTCCCCCCAATCCTTTCTCCGTCTCTCTTACATAAATTTTCCACCCATATTTTTGAAAGTGTATCTATATCACCCCAGTACAGAGATGGATTTCATTTTATCTGGTTTGAATGTATAGGATGAATGCCGGAGACAGACCCTACTCAAACACTTCGGAGAATCATTCGATAGAAAGACCTGCAAGCATGGCTCTAGCCCTTGTGATAACTGTCTCAAGACCACATAATGAGTTGCTACAATTACGGCTCTATAACCCATTCAGCATGTTTTTGCTCTGACGTTTTCAAGTCACTAAAGGTATGTCCAATGCAAGGCTCTAATGTTTGCAAGTCACTAATCGGATCGTATATCTAATGCAAGGCTCCAATTGGTAGCTTCAATTCTATCGTGCGGTGTCAGCAGCATTCTGGCCGCAGTTCCAAACAGCATCTCAATGGACTTTATCGTGTAATATTTATGGTGTACCACTTGAAAAGTTCGAACATTTCTCTAGACTATATTGTTTTTCAGATTAATTTTGAGACACCACTAAAGGTATTCTACCACAATATATATAAAAGTAGTAAAAATTTATCTCCAAGATTTTTTACCAAAGTTTTGAAGGAAAGTATAAACGGGTTTGGCTTGGGTGACTTTGAAGCGGGAAAGTCACCGTGACTTTAGTGCAATTTTCTTGGCGGGAAAGGTGAATGAATATTTAAAATATATTATTTGTTGAGAGAGAAAAATTGATTTGGAGAGAGATAGAGACAAAGTTATCAAAGTCACATACTCTCAAAGTCACCCAAACCCAACCCATAAACTATAAAGTGTAAAATATGACATGCTATAGTCTTCTCTTTCTTGGCCACATTGGTCTGGGCATCTTCCTCTTTGGAATCAACACTGTTTCCTTTTACAGGTCCTTCAAGTACAATAACTATTAACCTATTACATAGGAACTCGTTTTATTTAGTGAAAAGGCCAGTTGCATGGTAGTAGTACTTTTTAATTTCTTAATTTAGTAACTTTGAATAGGGAAATGCTAATATGTGCTTTGAGCAATCTAGCTAGTCCACTAAATATTTGTGTTAAAAATGTGTATTCTTTTTTTTTTTAAGCCAGATTTTTTTTTTTTCAAAATATATTGGAGTACTATCATTTAAGGATTTCTTAAAATAAGCATTTAAAACATTAGTTAATGATTCTTTTGAAAAATCCATTATGATACCAAAGATGGGTACTAATTTGTAGAACAAGATTCCTTTTCGTCTTCTTTTTTTGACAATAAAGAACGTTATTCCTATTAATGCATCTATTAATAATGTCAGTTCCATAAAACTCACCTAAGAAATCCACCATAGAATCTACAGGTACAGGGTCCAGTTCTGATATATTGATTGAACATCGAGTACACATTGAAGTCCCTTTCACTTTCTTGAACAAATACGTGCATTTATTTCTAGTGTGGACACTAGTAGGGCACCAATAAAGTTGAATGACCATTGAGGAAATTTTATTACGCACTATGAGCACCATTTGTTCTATTCTATCAATAATTGACGCATGATTCAAGATTCAATGATTGTAAGAAGTAAAAATAATATAAGGATTGACGGTAAACCGAATTAATTTGGATAGAATTGAGTTTAGGGAAATAAATTTTAATAGAATTGAGTTTGATAGAATTGATTTATGTTTAGATACATTTATGTAAAAGTGAATTGAATAATAAATTTTAGTATAAAAATTACGTTTAAATTCAAAAACTACAAATATTGTCGGGCTATCCCTCCTATTTAAAGAGGCCTAATTCAATGTGAGTTATTGGCCCATATGTGTAAGCTTTTGTTATTGTCCAACAAAGAAGAATAGGGTTGAAGTGTGAAAAACAACAAGATAAAAGTAGTGAGAAGAGAGAAAAAATCACCAGTCACATCAAAATCCCGTAGCCCTAATTTCAACATTGTTGAGTCTCACGAAATTGGAGCTTGCGCAAAATTCAACGGTTGGATTGTCCTGAAATTTTGACACAACGTTCATGACTTATAAGAGCACATTCTGAACGGTGGTGATTGGATTCAGAGCTTTCTAAGTCGGCCTATCGATTCCATCTTTGAGGACAGACATTTTTTATGTTTTTGGGTTATTTTGTCTGTCTTGTTTTTTTGTTGTATTCCAAGATTGATTGCAAATCTTGATGATGTTGATGTATACCTCTAACCTAGGAAACACGGGTACACAGTTTTAGGCAAAGTACCAACATCGAGTACGTACCAGGTATTGGTATGCGTACGGTACATATATGGTACGTACCAAGGCCGTACCTTTTCCCCCCATTTTTTTTTCATGTTTGATACGCGCGTTGGTACACGACTGGTATACATATCCACAAAAAACGTACTAGTTATTTTCTTCGGTCCTTACAATTTCAATCTATTTTAGTGAGTCAAATTTAAGTTATTAACTTATTTATAAAATGAGAAGTAAAAAATGTATACTATATATTCTCACTTTTGTCTGAGTGCGTCGCAGCTATCAACTTTCAGATTTCAGCCTTTGACTTCATGAATTATTGGTAATGTGATTTTTTATATGTTATTGATTTTGACTTTTTTGAACAAATTATTTTTTAATTTTGATGTTTTATTATCATTTAAACAATATAATTCTTTCATATTATTTTTTAACAATGTAATTATTTTATATTATATATATATATATATATATATATATATATATATATATATATATTGACGTACCCGTAATTTAATATTTTTTAAAAATGTCGTAATCCGTACCCGGTACGTACCCGAATCGGTGCAACGCAACCTCTAACTAGTGTTAGAGAGAATCTAATTTCTATCCATTGTTGATTAGAGTGGATATTTTAAGTGGTCTATGAGTTCCATAATTTTTTACTTTCAGTTAACGGAGGTTTTTTCACGATAAAATTATGTTGTGTTGTTTGATGTGTTTTTTTGTTGATTGTCGTTGCATGTGATATTTGGGAGAATTTATGTTATTGTTTTTTTCCGTTAAGTATGTGATTTCCTCCCAATAAATATTAGAGGACAACTTCTCTACCCATCACAAAAAGTTGGGTATTGTACATTCCACCAATCACATTACATTATTTAGTTTTATCTTATTTAATTAATTATTAAATAGTATACTTTTTGGTTGTTTCCAAAACATTTTACATTGAAGGTAACTTTACCTAACTTTTTGAGTTGGGTAGATAACAATTCACCTAAATATTAACTTCTAGTATAATCAATCACGAAGATAGAATCAATTCTGCTTTAAAAGAATCAAACACCTTAAAATCACTCCAGAATCAATTTTACACCTCTAAAAATAATTTTTATCCTTCCAAGAGTTAAATCAAACATGCACTAAAACCATCTATAATGACTTTATGTGCTCAACCGATAGCATTAGTAAAAGTACTTCTTATCTTCCATATTGCAGAGTGCCAAGTGAGCATAAGTCCCTTCCTTAGTCCACCTTTTATTGGAAAGGAAGTAAAAACAAAATATATTTGAACCAAATGCTTAGGTATGGAAATGTGACAAACAAATCACTTTCACATCTCATACTAAACTGAAGAAGAGAAATGACGAAAAATGAAACAAGTGATATTCTTACTCCTAAAACTCCACACAAACCTCATCACGAAATTTGTAATACTCCAAATAATTGTCCTCCTTTAATAATGGTGTTGACCCCTAGCATAAGGGATTATGAATAAATTATAATTGAATCCTATAATTTGTCTAAATTACTAAAATTTAATTCATGCCAACTAAGACACAAACTAATATTTAGTCATATAATTTATTTTTCAATACCCCCCTCAAGTTGGAGGGTGAGGATCATAAGCCCCCAACTTAGTCATTAATTTGTGGAACGTTTTGTCCTCGAGATTTTCGTGATTTTGAGTTAAGATTTTACATAGATTTCAGTTCGTGGAGTTATGTTCAAGTCAAAATTTAGAAAAGAAGAAATTTACTTTTCAGCATTTATTTTTGGACTAAGTAATTGTACGAGCTCTTGTAATATAGTTACAAATCACATTGAAAGATTAACAAATTTTCAATATTGGAGAGTGGATTAAGCACAAAGCGAGGACGAACATGTCAAACCACTATAAATTCTTGTGTACTCTTCTCTCTCTATCTCTCTCACACACATTTAATTTTGTAGTAGATCATATGATTAGGTTGTTTCTATTGTTTTCTAGAATTGAACGCAGATAGGATTTTATATTGGTAGCGATTTATTGCATAAGTTGTACTTGTAAATTTTGTTAGAATTGGTAATTCAACCTTGTCTTAGTGTGGATACGATTTTGTAATATAAATAGTTTGTACATTTGGAGTAATTTAATAGTTCGATTAGATACATGGTAAGTTGATTAAGTACATTTGTGAATCTCACTATTACAAAACGCGTAAACAACAACGCCATAGTCATCACGGTTCTTCACTACACCGCGGTGATATCTCTAAAATAAGACGCTACCATATTATTGTTGTTTTTTATTCAAAATTAATTGTATATAACAATAGTTGAGCAACCAACCATGGTAAACCCATAAAGTTTACATGGGTTCGAACCTTGATCAGCGTCATCATATATATTATTCTGTTAAGGCACATCTTTTTTTTTATATAAAAAACTTAAAGGGATATGACTACGGTTGGTATGTTCCACCGCTGTGATATACTCATAATAAATAAATACTTGTACGGTTGTGTTGGGAAAACGATGCCTCGATGAACAAAGTATAAACTATTTCTTGGTGATCAAGAAACACACAAGAGTAGAAAACATGTTAAGACAAGAAGAACAACAAGGATTTATTATAACTGTTATTTTTTACTTTCTCTTTGAAACAAAATTACAAGTGTTACAAGAATAACAAAAAACCCTCTCACCATAAATTAGGATTTTCAGTATGCAATGATGAGAAACTAGTATGCTATTTATAATAAACCTAACATACTACACTAATAGGCTTTTTTACAAATATCCATTACAAGCTAACTTAGGGTACAATCTAACTTAAAGAATTGGAAATTACAAGCATGCCCAATTCAAAATACTAACAACCCTAACATTTTGACACTCACATACTAGAACACACTTCAACTACAGTATGTACGTCTTCGACACTAGCATGCCAACATACTTCGACGACATGCATAAATCCTGTCGAACTAGAACCTACTCTTCGACCCACTAGAGTCCGATCCAATATCTAAGAGGTTGGTAGATAACTGTTATGAAATAATTTACCCATATATAAGCGAATGAACTCTCTCTTATTGACAGTAGCTCCATTTCCTTCACAGTCAAACTCTTTCACCCATTTTTTCTCTTCTTCTTCTTCTTCTTCGCCATTAGCCATGAATCTTGTGCTTCATACGTTAAGGTATTCTTCTTCTTACATCTTATTGTTAGATAGTTCTTCATTATCTCGTTTGTTGCATGTTTTTTTCGTTGATTAATTATTCTCATTTTTCAGATTCGTCTTCACTACCTTAACAAAAACCATACTTTGGCTATGGTACATGTTATTTGTGTAGCTATGGAAAAAAGTACAAGAAGCATGAAGCTATTATGGGAACTTCATCCACCTTGTAATTATTTTTCATAGCTTCACAAACAAGATGTTTTTCATACTCTGTTGACAAATAAGTTTGTGTTTTCACATGTTGATAACTTTCATGCTTATTGTAGGACTCAACAAGAATAACTCATATTAATTAATGAAGAAACAACAACATCAACAAATTTCATCTAGTTTGAGATACAATGAGAAAAAAATATAAGAAGTATGAAACGGTTTTGTAAGCTTCTTCCTCCTTATATTTATTCTTCATTGCTTCATAAATTAGATGAACTTCATAATTGATTCATGTTCCACAATTTATAAGTATGAAGCTGATGGGTTTCAAACCCAGTACCTATGTTTAAGTATCACAACGGTTTATAAGTATAACCGTTGTGATAAGTGGCGCACGTTCTTCCTTTCAATAACAGTTTCAAGACTGTGATATAAACAACAAACTTACAACCACACCCTACTTAACAACAGTATGACCCGCGTGATGGTACCCCTTTTCCAACCATTGTGAAAAGGGTTTTCCGTAGTAGTGTCTTTCTATATATAAGCATAATCTCTTATACACAAAATTTTCTTCCGCCACGCAAAATAAACTCTATTTTTGAAACTGATAAAAACCTTTTCAAATATTTTTTTACTTGGGAGGTCTATTCACCCAACAAGAGGCTATTCTTCCACCTCTTTAACATCTAACACAACTTGGCAAGCTCAAAACTGGGTCATGGTTAACACTTCTGCAGTGGATACGGGTAAAGAATGTAATTTACTTGGTTTTACCAATTTCAATTGGTGCATAGATAAAGATGATCATAAGTCTATAATTGAATACAACTTTATATTCGGTGGAGCACCAATCTCATGGTGTTCGAATTAAAAACTGGTAGTTGCACTATCATCTTGTGAGGTCGAGTATATTGTCACTTCGTTACGTGTGTGTCAAGCTGTATGAATAATGAAATCTATTGAAAGAGTTGGACAACAATGAGGGTGAGGGTGTCATACTCTTGGTTGATAATGTTCCAGCCTAATACCTTGCTAAAAACTCAATTGCACATGGGAGGAGCAAACACATTGAGATGAGGTTTCACTACTTGAGGGAACTTGTTAGTGAAGGCAAGTTAAAATTGAGATATTGTAGAAGTGAGGACCAAGATGCTAATTTGTTGACTAAGGGAGTTGCAAATAATGTGTTTAAGAGGTTGAAGATGAGAATGGACATGAAGGAGTTAGAGCACTTGAATTAAAGGTGGTGCATTGGATGAAATCCTGATAACTCAAGTGTTGTAACCGGTTAACACGGGGGGTGTAACCTGTTACAACTGGGAGAAAATCACTTCAGAGTAGCAAAAAAAACAGAAACCATCGCAGGTGTAGCCGGTTAATACTATATTGGTTTAATTGTTGTAATAGCTGTAACCGGTTAACGCTTTGTGTTAACCAGTTACAAGTTCGAGTTTTTGGTTTTTTCTGTTATTTGGATGATGTGTTTTAAGTCCCAATTGTTGTGTAACACTTGTATAAATGCCTTAAAAACATCCTCATCTTTGATTGATGAAAGTTAATAAAATTGTTCATTCTCACCCTCAATCTCCCCCCCCTCTCTCTCTCTCTCTCTCTCTCTCTCTCACACACACACACACACACACACACACAAATTATAACTGAAATATAAAACTAAACTAACTAACCATTTCAAAAACAATGGCGAAAGACTCATATTTATAGATTTTCAAATATGTCTTCATTCGTTAGGCGAAGGATGACTTGCTCATTGAATTTGCCTTTTGGGTTTCTGTGAGAGAAATTTCCAAAATATAGTTGGAAAGTTGCAATGGTTAAAAAATACCTTTTAGAGAAAAAGTGTAATGCTTTACCATTGAAGCAATGTAAAAATTCATGAACAAAATCTTTGAAAGGGTTGTTTCTCTTCACTAAGTGGCATGGATTTCTCTATAAATAGAGATAATTTGTAGACTTAAAAACATACAAAAATCACCATATTTCAAGTGCCAAAAATTATATCTAAGTCATTCTTTTTATTTTTCTAGTGTACGGGAAAAAAAAGAAGAGAGAACTTTATTCTGTAAAACATCAATGATCAATATGCTTAATGTGAATGTGCGATTCATCTTAAGATTTCTAAAGTATCCTGAAGAGGATTCGCCAGTTAACTCATTTGCATCCAATTTGTCTAAATTGATGGGGGCGAATCGAACCTAAAGCTTAGTGTAAACACACGTTTTGGAATATATTTTGTGCAACTTTTATCGTACCGTTTTCATCTTCTTATTGTCCATGTTTTGCTGCAGACCCTTAACACAAGTTCTAACAGTTTCTTCACGCCAAAATAACCTTACAAACTGCCTTCTGAATCTCCTTGAGTTTGTTGGACGAATTATGATTTGCTTTGTTGATTCGCCTTATTTTCTAACCCAAGCTTTATGTTCTGGATTCAGTGATAGAAGATCCATTCTCCCAACAAATTTGCTTGGATTTGCAGGTCATTCCTTATGCTCTAGATTCGTTGGTCATGCATAATTTCGCCCAACAAATTTAACTTAATTTTAGTCTTTAAAACTTGAGTTTCTTAACTCCATTTGCCTCAACATTTTCTTTCTTCATCGCTTTGCAATCCCTAAATCAATGTCATTATTTCAGGACAACATTCATACTATGCCTAAATTAAAAGTTTTTATATTATTATTATTTTGTACAAA
The DNA here is from genome assembly GCF_029867415.1 of Vicia villosa. Taxonomy (NCBI): domain Eukaryota; kingdom Viridiplantae; phylum Streptophyta; class Magnoliopsida; order Fabales; family Fabaceae; genus Vicia; species Vicia villosa. The sequence continues at coordinate 122,562,996 of NC_081180.1, read as the reverse complement.
TAAGTTAATTAGTGTAAAAACAATACTAATAAATAGATAAAAATACACACTTTATCAATCACCTCTTGAAAATTTAAAACACATCTCCTAGTGATATTTTTTAAAGGGAAAATACTTATATGTACACACCTATAACATTTGGATTTACACACAATCAATCACATTTTTTTATTAATTAAATAATAAAATTAAAATTATCTCTCTCCTCCATTATCACAACCACCCTCCATGTTGCAATTAAAAACGAAATTAAATTTTAAATAAATTTAAATTCTCTCTCTTCTTATTGGTTGTTCTTAAATATATGGATTTAGGTTCGTGTCCATGAAAAATTGGAGAAAGAAAAAGAGGAAAAAAAAACAGTGAGAAAAAGGAGAGACAATCTTTTAATTCAATTTTGGCCCCACGAGTGAGGAGGCACACATTTTGGTGAGTGTTGTCATTCTTGAACTTTTCTTCTTCCTCTCTCTGCTCTTTCCATGTTTTGAGTGTTTTCCACGCAAACCATTTATTGCTTCCTCCTTCTTCTTCCTCTACTGACATACACCACCAACACCACACACCTTATCCGCATTCACTCATTCATCTTGCAAACTTCATCTTACCCATTTCCCATTATCTCCAACTCACGCACATTCTGTTTCTTGAAAGAAAATAACCGTATAAAATAACTCATTTTTATCAGAACTTTCTTTCTTTTCTTTGCTTTGTTCATGATAATGGAGAAAAAACGATCCAAGAGAAGCCTCCTCAGCTTCTTTGGTTGGAATGGAAAATCTCCAAAGAAACTCTTTGTAGATGTTGCAAACCAAGCAAAGGAAAACATTGAAACCATGCCAATATCACAGGTAAAATACACTGTCAAAATTTTCAACCTTTCTTAGTTTTTCCTAGTTTTTTTTACCTAACCCTTTTTTTCTCTTCTTAATTCTTATTATATTACTATGACAAATGTTTCAGATAAAGATGGATGATAATTTAGAAAGTCCTAGTAGTATTGCATGTAGTGATTTTAGCTTTGCCTTATCAATTACTAGTAGTGATGATTCTGAAGAATGTGAGACTAGTAATAACTCCCCAGGGCTAGTTGCTAGACTCATGGGTTTGGATTCATTGCCTCCAGTTTCAGCTCTCTCTCATGTAGATTTCATAAACATGCCACTTGAGTCAAACAATAACCTTTTGTCTCCTATCAAAATCCATGGTTATATGAAACCTAGGAATGCAGCAGATATAGTGTGTGAGGAAAGTCCTCAACCATATATTAGAAACAGAATGTCTTCCTTGAGAACTCTTGAACTGCAAGAGAAGTCGCAAGCGGCGCAGCACGAATCCAGGTTCAATGTGAATGGAAAAGCTACTGAGAGGAGAAGAAATTTATATAAGGCTGCTCCAACCTTCAAAGACTCGAGAGATTCGGGAAATAGTAGTTCCTTGCATGGTAAAGGAAAATCTGTTTCACTTGCAACATCATCTAAAACCGATGTTCTAAGTAGGGATACATTGAATTTGAATGGAAATAGGAGATGCATGAAGCAGAAAGAGATTAAATCGAACCAAAAAAGTTGTATTGGTCGAAACAGCGATGTTCTTAGGCAGAATGGTTTAACCAGCAAAGGTGAATCAACTACAAAAGTACTTAACAATAAGCCAACACGAACCTGTTCTTCGGAAAATTTGACCGGAGCTAGGAAGACAACTAACAAATGTGCTGTTAATTCCAGCATTGAATCCAAAAGGTCGAGCACGAGAGTTGCTGATAAGCAAAAGGAGTTATCAGTATCCAAAAGAACGAGTTCTTCTTCGCAAAAGAAGAGGTCTGATCAGATTCAGAATGGCGCACGAGGTTCTGATAATGCAGTTAATATTTATGAAAGCAAGTCCATAAAATGTAATGTTACAACTGATGAAAGTATTTACAATGGTTCATTTAGCATGAAAGAAAGCAGGGACGTCATTTCATTCACATTTACTTCTCCATTGAGGAGAAACAAGCCTGAGTCGCGAACCACTACCGAGCAAGCGATGGAAACAAGGACCGGAATTGATGTCAATTCTTTTGATCACAGCGGTGAGATTTATCCCGAAAAGTTATCATTATCTCCTACAAGAATTGATCTAATAGATATTGATGCATTAAGTGTCATGTTATCTCACATTAACCCACCTCAATGCACCTTGGAAGTAGAAGATTGTTCTGTTGGTTTTAAATCTATTTCGGAGAACAGATTTAACAGCATGGTATGCAACACATTTCAATTACTCATTTTTTTATTGTTATGGATTTTGTTATGATTTTTAAGGGGATGAGTAGAATACTCATAATGCTTTCTTAATAAACCAATCTTGTGTAGATATCAGAACCAATAGAAGACAGAACAGTTTATTCTACCATGCAAGATGAAGAAGTATCTAGCTCTCAAATAAATGAATCTATAACACCAGAACACAAGATGAATTGGCCTGAGAAAAGCTCTACAAGATCAGAAAGGATGATGGAACTTGAATATGTAAAGGATATACTCAGCAATGCAGAATTGATGGCAGAAGAATTAGCAGTGGATGAAACCGAAAATACGATAATGCCGAGTCTCTTCGATACGTTGGAGAATCAGAGAACTGAAGTAGAAAGCTATGAAAAGTACTCCAAGCTTCAAAGGAAGGCTATATTTGACTGTGTAAGTGAGTGTTTAGGATCAAAATGTAGGCAAGTTTTTGTTGCAAAGTGCAAAGCATGGCCTAGATGGGTAACATTTATGAGGAAGAGGTTGTTAACAGAAGAAGTGTACAAGGAAATATTGGAGTATAGAAGCATGGAAGAAGAGGTAGTTGTGGATGAGATTATCAGAAAGGACATATGCACTCCATTGGGTAGATGGCTTGACTTTGACATTGAAGCCTTTGAAAATGGCTTAGAAATTGAGCTTGACATAGTAACCATTTTGATAGATGAGTTGGTTTCTGATTTGTGGCTTGTTTAAACCCTTGGTATTAGACATTAGGTTATTGGCCTTTTCATATTTTTTCTGTTTTTTCTTCTACTCAATCAATGAAAGAAACATTGTCAATGAACCTCACATGTCAAAACAATAATATAATACTACAACATACCATGTGGTTTCATCCTTATTTTATGTCTTTGTTTTGGAACCTTTCTTCAGTATTAAATATCTGGTTCAACTTTGCCTCTCGTGGCCAAAATATATCCCCTTGTCATATGATAGTCATTGAAACAATCAAGATGTGACTCACTTTTTGTAGTCACATTGAGCATAATTTACTTTTGATATTTGATAAAGCCACGCTATACTACATAAAACCCCACTAACCAAGTTAATATATTCACATTTCATTGACAAAGAACACAAATATGAAAAATGGCCAGAACAATGGCATCAAATAAAGGGGCATTTAAAAACAAGAACATTAACAAAAGAAGACGGATATGATAAGTGAACACGAATTAACTTGTCAACCCTCACTTATTCTTGACATTCTTCCATATTACATGGAATTAACTTGTCAACACTCACTTATATATGTGACATCTATCCGTATTACATGGTTTTATCATTATATTTTTGTCTAGAGTTATCAAATTTCAAAAAATATGAATTTTTAACGAAAATTTCAAAACTATATCAAAGTTTTTGAAAACATATCAAAAATTTAAAATTTCCGACAAAATATAATTTTCATAAGTTTTTATCAGAAATTTTGAAAAAAAACACCAACATATTTGAAATTTCCGATAAAAAGTCATGAAATTTTTAACACCAATTTCAAAATGTATGCGTTCTACCGGAAATTTCAAAATTTCCAGTGAAAACTCATGAAATTTGTTATCAGCAATTACTAATGTGTGCGTTTTTACTGAAAATTTTCGATAAAAATTCTTGTATTTTTTACCAAAATTTTTGAAATGTATGTTTTCGAAAATTTGATTGAGACTTTAAACTCAAACTTGTCCATGGACAGTTTGGGAATTATCAAAATATTGGGGGGGGGGGGGGTGGGTGGGTTTTGCCATATTCAACTTGGAGAATGGCAAGTTAAACGCTCTAAGTAAACACATCTTAAATGAATTTTCTTTTTTTGTCTAGGACGATTGATATGGATCAAACGAGTTCATGACACCCATTCCTTTTCTCGTCGAATCCATGTCAACCTAGAAACAAAAAATGACGACTCAAAACAATTTAAACCCAAGACACCCACCAAGGGTAATGAAATAAATTATTTGAATGAATCAACTACACTTATAACAATAACTACTCGAAACCACGAGTCGTTTGAATTCTACAACATAATATTTGATTTGAGATGTGTTGACTTTCTTGTAACTCAAGTTACCTTAGTAAATAAGTTATCATTAATTGAGATAATTGATGTAGTTAGTAATTAAGGTAGTTAGCATTAATTTATGAGTCAATTAAGGTAGTCAACACTAATTGATTTTTGTTATGTTCAAATTAGTACTTCTAATACTTGCATAAATACATTGTCATTTTGATCAATACAATATTCTTAGGATGTGTGGATTGAACATAATTCATCCTTACAAAACTGACTTGTAAGGTGAGGGCTTCCCAAACTTTATAAACACGGAGGATGCATTGAAGATAAGTAAAATATCATAATTTAGGTGACAAGGGGCGGACCGTAATGAATGCGGATATTCCAGCAACCCCCTCATGTTTGGGCCTTAATGAGGCTGAAGTATGGACGGTGTGGAAAACCCAACAAGTGATCTGGGGTAGGCTCTGATGCCATCTTATAATATGTGGTTGAGCCTAACTCATCCCTACAAAATTGATTTGTAAGGTGAGGGGTATCACTCTATATAAACTCTTTCAAGGCTTTATTGTTAGAACAAGATTTGTTCTGATCAATATTCTTAGTTTTGATGATAACAATGTATATGAATTTTGTATGAGATAATGTGGTACTCTAATCCTATGCAATTTCCATTTCAGGAATCACATAAAGAGTATGCACAAAATCAGCGCAAGAAGCACTGACTCAGAAGGTTCAGCATGCAACATCAGAACATGGTCTGGCAAGACATCAGAAGATGGTCAAGCAGAATCAGAACATGGTCTATGGAAGCATCAAAAGGACTTGAGATCAGAAGCAGAAGCACTGAAGTTCTCATGGTATCACGCTAAGAAGCACTTCAAGGTCAGAAGACAAGAAGATGCTCTGCACCAAGCTGTTTGACTCTGATGATATTCAAACGTTGTTTACACAAACATCAGATCAGAAGCAAGTACAAGATGGCAGGCTACGCTGACTGACAAAAGGAACGTTAGTAGCTATTAAAGGCAACGTCAGTAGACACAACAAAAGCAAGGCTCGAGGTAGTTGACATAAGAGTGAAACATTAAATGCAATGTTGTACGGAATACGCAAAGCATTAAATGCTCCCAACGGTCATCTTCTCAAACGCATATAAATAGAAGTTCTGATGAGAAGCTGCACACAACACTTGCGCAAATATACAGAAACGCTGTCAAATTCAAAAAGCTCTCAAACTTCATCTTCAATCTCACTACATTGCTGTTGTAATATATTAGTGAGATTAAGCTTAAACTTAAGAGAAAATCACAGTTGTGATAATAGCTTTTTAAGAAGCATTGTAACTCTTAAAAGAATTTGTTTACATTAATTTGTAAGAACTAGAGTGATCAGGTTGTTGATCAGAATACTCTAGAAAGTCTTAGAGGGTATCTAAGCATTTTGTTCCTAGAGTGATCAGGTTGTGATCAGTATACTTTAGAAGACTTAGAAGTTGTCTAAGTGGAAAACCATTGTAATCTTGTGTGATTAGTGGATTAAATCCTCAGGTGAGGTAAATCACTCCAAGGGGGTGGACTGAAGTAGTTTAGTTAACAACGAACCAGGATAAAAATCATTGTGCAAATTGTTTTTATCTTACAAGTTTTAAAGCTACACTTATTCAAACCCCCCCTTTCTAAGTGTTTTTCTATCCTTCAATTGGCATCAGAGCGCCGGTTCTAAGGTGCAAGCACTTAACCGTGTTTAGAAAATATTCAGGAAGAGAAAAACGCTTAAGTCAAAGATGGTTGGTGAAGATCCAACAAATACATCTACATCTGGCTCTACTGAGCAATACAGTGGAAATGGTAACAATGGTTATACTAGACCACCAGTATTTGATGGTGAAAACTTTGAATAATGGAAAGATAAACTTGAAAGTTACTTCATTGGTCTAGATGGTGACTTATGGGATCTGCTGATGGATGGTTACAAACATCCAGTGAAAGCTACTGGTGTAAAGCTTACAAGACAAGAAATGAATGATGATCAAAAGAAGCAATTCAAAAATCATCATAAGTGTAGGACTGTTTTACTGAATGCTATCTCTCATGCTGAATATGAGAAGATATCTAACAGGGAAACTGCCTATGATATGTATGAGTCATTGAAAATGACCCATGAAGGAAATGCCCAAGTCAAGGAGACTAAAGCTCTTGCTTTGATCCAGAAATATGAAGCCTTCAAGATGAAGGATGATGAAAATATTGAGAAGATGTTCTCAAGATTTCAAACGCTAACTGCTGGATTGAGAGTTCTTGACAAGGGATACACAAGGGCTGATCATGTCAAGAAGATCATCAGAAGCTTGCCAAGAAGATGGGGTCCTATGGTGAGTGCTTTCAAAATTGCCAAGAATCTGAATGAAGTCTCTCTTGAAGAATTGATCAGTGCTCTGAGGAGTCATGAAATTGAGCTGGATGCTAATGAACCTCAGAAGAAAGGTAAGTCTATGGCATTAAAATATAATTATAAAAAATTCACTAACGCTTTTCAGGCTGAAGAAGTAGATTCTGAAGAATCAGAATCAGAAGAAGAAGATGAACTGTCCATGATCTCCAGAAGGGTAAACGAACTCTGGAAGAGCAAGCAAAGGAAGTTCAAGAGCTTCAGAAGTTCAAAGAAGCCTGAAAGAGGAGAATCTTCTGGAGGCAGAAGATCTGACAAGAAGAAAGTCATCTGCTATGAGTGCAATGAGCCTGGACACTTCAAGAATGAATGTCCAAAGCTTCAGAAGGAGAATCCCAAGAAGAAGTTTCATAAGAAGAAAGGTCTTATGGCAACATGGGATGATTCAGAATCAGAATCAGAATCAGACTCTGAAGGCGAGCAGGCAAACCTTGCACTGATGGCCACAGTGGATGACGGATCATAATTTACATCAGAATCAGATTCTGAAGAGGTATTTTCTGAACTATCTAGAGAAGAGTTAGTTTCCAGTTTAACTGAACTTCTGGAACTCAAGGCTCATCTTAGTATCAAATACAAAAAGCTGAAAAAGCTATTTGAATCTGAAACTAAGAAGCTGGAAGAGGAAAATTCTGAACTGAAGAAAAAAAATTTAAAATTATCCAAAGATGTTGGATCTCCTGAATCAAAAAAATCCATTCCTAACCTCAATCATATTTTGAAAGAATATGACTCGAGCTTCAGAAAGTTTATATCTAGAAGTATTGGCAGAAGTCATCTTGCTTCTATGATATATGGTGTTTCTGGAAACAAAAGGATTGGCGTTGGCTATGAGGGTGATACCCCACACAAATTTGAACCTGTTGATGATTTGAAAATCACATACAAGCCATTGTATGATCAGTTCAAATATGGCCCCTCACATGATATTAGGCTCACTTCACATGCCAAGAGCTTTAACACTACACACACCAAGAAGCATGTGACACAACCTAACAAATATCATGCTGCCAAACCTAAAGAATATCATGCTGTTTCTCCTGTTACTTATCATGCTAAAGCCAAGTTCAATCAGAACTTGAGGAAAACTAACAAGAAAGGACCCAAGAAATTGTGGCTACCTAAGGAGAAGATAATTTCTGTTGCAGATATCCTTAGCAGCAAAGAAGACAAAGCACAAAATGTCATGGTACCTGGACTCTGGGTGCTCGCGACACATGACGGGAAGAAGGTCTATGTTCCAAGACCTGGTGCTTAAATCAGGTGGAGAAGTCAAGTTTGGAGGAGATCAGAAGGGCAAGATTATTGGCTCTGGAACCATAAGTATTGGTAACTCTCCTTCCATAACTAATGTACTTCTTGTAGAAGGATTAGCACATAACTTATTGTCCATAAGTCAATTAAGTGACAATGGTTATGACATAATCTTCAATCAAAAGTCTTGCAAGGCTGTAAGTCAGAAGGATGGCTCAATCCTATTTACAGGCAAGAGAAAGAACAACATTTATAAGATTGATCTTTCAGATCTTGAGAAGCAGAAGGTGACTTGCCTTATGTCTGTTTCTGAAGAGCAATGAGTCTGGCACAGAAGATTAGGACATGCTAGTTTGAGAAAGATTTCTCAGATTAACAAACTAAATCTGGTCAGAGGACTCCCAAATCTGAAATACAAATCAGATGCTCTTTGTGAAGCATGTCAGAAGGGCAAGTTCTCCAAACCTGCATTCAAATCTAAGAATGTTGTCTCTTCCTCAAGGCCGTTAGAACTTCTGCACATTGATCTGTTTGGACCAGTCAAAACAACATCTGTCAGAGGGAAGAAATATGGATTAGTCATCGTAGATGATTATAGCCGCTGGACATGGGTAAAGTTCTTAAAGTACAAGGATGAGTCTCATTCAGTGTTCTTTGAATTCTGCACTCAGATTCAATCTGAAAAGGAGTGCAAAATCATAAAGGTCAGAAGTGATCATGGTGGTGAATTTGAGAACAGATTCTTTGAGGAGTTCTTCAAAGAAAATGGTATTGCCCATGATTTCTCTTGCCCTAGAACTCCACAGCAAAATGGAGTTGTAGAGCGAAAGAATAGGACTCTGCAAGAAATGACCAGAACCATGATCAGTGAAACCAATATGGCTAAGCACTTCTGGGCAGAAGCAATAAACACTGCATGTTATATTCAGAATAGAATCTCTATAAGACCTATTCTAAATAAGACTCCTTATGAATTGTGGAAGAACAGAAAGCCCAACATTTCATATTTTCATCCTTTTGGATGTGTCTGTTTCATTCTGAATACTAAAGATCATCTTGGTAAGTTTGATTCTAAGGCACAAAAATGTTTCCTTCTTGGATATTCTGAACGCTCTAAAGGCTACAGAGTATACAACACTGAAACATTGGTTGTAGAAGAATCAATCAATATCAGATTTGATGATAAGCTTGGTCTTGAAAAGCCAAAGTAGTTTGAGAATTTTGCAGATATAGATATTGGTATATCAGAAGCTGAAGAACCAAGAAGCAAAGTTTCAGAAGCTGAAAGTCTCAGAAGCAAAGGATCAGAAGATCAAGTTGCTGCATCTTTAGAGAATCTCAGAATTTTTGAAGAGCCAACAGTTAGAAGATCTTCTAGACTCACCTCAGCTCACTCAGAAGATGTAATCCTTGGAAAGAAAGATGATCCTATCAAAACAAGAGCATTCCTTAAGAACAATGCAGAATGTCAATTAGGTCTTGTTTCTTTGATCGAGCCAACTTCTATTGATCAAGCTCTAGAAGATCCAGACTGGATAATTGCCATGCAAGAAGAACTTAATCAGTTTACAAGGAATGATGTATGAGATCTTGTTCCTAGACCAAAAGGATTCAACATCATTGGTACAAAGTGGGTTTTCAGAAACAAGCTTAGTGAGAAGGGAGAAGTGGTAAGAAACAAAGCCAGACTTGTGGCTCAGGGTTATAGTCAACAAGAAGGTATTGACTATACATAAACCTTTGCACCAGTGGCCAGGTTAGAATCTATTCGCTTATTAATTTCTTTTGCCACTCAGCATAACATCACTCTGTATTATATGGATGTTAAGAGTGCCTTCTTAAATGGTTATATAGATGAGGAAGTCTGTGTCCACCAACCTCCTGGTTTTGAAGACTCTAAGTCTCCAGAAAATGTTTTCAAACTTAAGAAATCATTGTATGGATTGAAGCAAGCTCCTAGAGCTTGGTACGAAAGATTAAGTTCTTTCCTTCTGGACAATGGTTTCACTAGAGGACAAGTGGATACGACTCTCTTCTATAAAACATCTAAGAAGGACATTTTAATTTGTCAAATTTATGTTGATGATATTATTTTTGGAACATCTAATGCTTCACTTGGAAAGGAGTTTGCTAAGTCTATGCAGGCTGAATTTGAAATGAGTATGATGGGAGAACTCAAGTATTTTCTTGGAATTCAAATTAATCAAACTTCTGATGGAACATATGTTCATCAAACGAAGTATGTGAAAGAACTTCTGAAGAAGTTTAATCTTTCTGAAAGCAAAGAAGCCAAAACTCCTATGCATCCAACGTGTGTTCTAGGTAAGGATGAGGTAAGTGAGAAGGTTGATCAGAAGTTGTATAGAGGTATGATTGGATCTCTTCTATATTTAACTGCTTCTAGACCTGATATTTTATTCAGTGTTTGTTTGTGCGCTAGATTCCAATCAGATCCTAGAGAATCTCACTTAACTGCTGTTAAGAGAATTCTGAGGTATCTGAAAGGTACTACTAATGTTGGTTTAGTCTACAGAAGGTCTAAAGAATACAACTTAGTAGGATTTTGTGATGCTGACTATGCTGGAGATAGAATTGAAAGGAAGAGTACTTCTGGAAGTTGTCAATTTCTAGGAAGTCACCTGATCTCCTGGTACAGCAAGAAGCAAGCTACCATTGCCCTCTCAACAACAGAAGCAGAATATGTTGCTGCTGGTTGTAGCACACAAATGCTCTGGATGAAGAGTCAGCTAGAAGATTATCAAATATATGAGAGTAACATTCCTATCTTCTGTGATAATACTTCTGCCATATGTTTATCTAAGAATCCTATCTTACATTCCAAAGCTAAACATATTGAGATTAAACATCATTTCATTAGGGACTATGTTCAGAAGGGTGTTCTCTCTTTAAACTTTGTGGATACAGACCATCAATGGGCTGATATCTTTACAAAACCCCTTGCTGAAGATAGGTTTAAGTTCATTCTGAAGAATATCAGTATGGATTTATGTCCAGAATGAGAAGATAATAAGGTCTTACGTATGGCTAAGTTCTGAAATGTGTTGGGATTATGTTTTTATAAGAAGTTCTGATTATGATCAATTAGAAGTTCTGATTCTGTTATTACTAACGTTTTATTATCTAAGTTGATTCAGAATCTCTTTTAAAGTAAAACAGCTGTCACCAGTTTTCCAGAAAATGAACACGTGTTCACTATTTTTGGACAAGCATGCGTGCAGTTGAGGAGACGCCACCCTAGGTAACTGTGGAAATCATTTAAGTTTGTCACTTTATCTCTCCTAACATCATATCTCATTAAATGCAAATTGATGTCATGTTTTTCTGTAATCATTTCACTTAAACCATATTGCATTTATTATTTTCTTTTATCCAACCTTTTATATACTCCTCTTCATCTTCATTTCATCTTTTTCACTCTCTCTCCTCATTCGTCCCTCTCTTTTTTGCATTCAACGCATAAACCCTAGTTTGTGTCTGCATCTTTGCATTTCACCATGAATCCTTCATCAAGCTCTTCAAACCAAGCAGAAATGTCTTCCACTCAACTGGTTTTCAGCAAGCGTGGTTTTGCTCCATCGAAGACCTGTTCCATTCCTGCTTCAGAAATGGAAGTTCTATGTGAATCTTCAGTGGATTTTGAAAATCTGAAAATACATGGTTTCAAACCGAAGCAAAGACAATGGCTCAAGGCTGGTCAAACTACCTTGATAGATTGGTTGGACCAATTTATCCGGCTCTTGTGAAAGATTTCTGGGCTCATGCAACGGTTACCCCAACTGCAATCATCTCCTTCGTGTTAGGGCATGAAGTTGTGATAACTGAGAAGTTGTTAAGGAAGCTGTACAACCTGGAAGATGAAGAAGGATGTACTGGTCCTCTTCATGGCAGAGTTTGTTGGCCACGGGTTGATAGACAAATATCAAATGCTACTGGTACTGAATCCCATAAAACTGGTGTGTTGAGGCCGTTCTACCAAATTTGGGCTGAGATTATTCTGGGATCTCTCCATCATAGAAGAAGATCATCCTCCTCATCGTACATCAGTCCTGATCATAAATATACTCTCTTCTGCATTGGAAGAAGAATTGAACTCAACATCTCCAACATTCTCTTTCAGAATTTGAAGACGTCTATTGAAGAGTCAAGAGATGAAGAATGTGAGAAGTATCCTCACTTTCCAAAAACTGCCATTCCTTTCGCTAGAATGATTTCAGACATTTTGATAGAAAGTGATTTGATGGATTCCCTAAGGACTATTGGAACGTCCAAGTTTTTTGGAGTCATTCAAGGGCACGTTATCAATGGTTTTGATCTGCAAAGGTTGGAACTCATCAGGGAGATTACTTCTGTTCCTGTAATCTTCCCAGATATTCTGACCAGAAGAATTCTGGTTGAAGGCTTTGCTACCTTGTTCCAAGCTGAACTTAACAAGGCTGTCAAGCATTATTTGGAAGCTTCTGTACGAGCTCAATCGTCTGTTGATCCTGCATGGATTCGTGGAAGAGCTCTTCTTTCTCTGGCTGACTTACAAAAGAAGGATCAGAAGAAGAAAGAAGCAAGGCTGAAGAGAAAGGCTCAAGAAGAAGAAGCCAAGAAAGCCAAGAAGCAGAGGGTCACCTTTGATCCTGTCAAAGTAAACTCCAGAGAATATCAAGATCAGCGCATCAGGGAGTCTTTCCGTACTGAAAGAACTACAAATTTTCCCAGGAAAGTATACCAACCTCCTCCTTCTGAACCTCACAACACCTTCACCATTCCAAATCCTCCCCAACCATCTCTTTCTACACCTGTTTTGAACCCCACTCCACTAAATGTCTATCCTCCCACACCTTCTGATATCCCATCCTCATCAATCCTCCCCACAGATATTCCATCTTCATCCACCACAGCAGCTCCACCTTCTCTATCCCATCCCTTACCTCCCAGAAAATCCAACCCATATTGCCCCATTTACCCTGACTACAAATTCACTTTCAACCCTCCTGAACCTGAACCTCATATCTTCCTGGAGTTGTTCAAGCATGAATTTGTCTCTAGGCTGGATCTCTTGCGAGATGCCTTCCTCGATGATCTTGATGATGTTTCTACTAGAAACCTTTGGAGAAGCTTTCGGCAGGATTTTCAGGTTGAAGCAATGAAAGTCCAGAAGAGACTAGTGGCTGCTGCACCTGGTTATGCTGGCTATCGACTAGAAGCTGATGATGGTGTATACTATCATCCCATCAGAAACAGGAGAGTTCTTGAGGAGAAGATGTTTGTTGATGAATTGCTGGATAATCCTTGTAGGGAGATTGTGGTCTGGAGACCTAAGTATCCAGTTCTGACTGGAGACTTCAAGTCACTGTTTGACTTTCTGAGGGAAAATCCTTCTGAGGAGGACCCCAATTTGGTCATTCTAGAAGTTGTTGATCCTCCAGAAGTTGAAGGTCCTTCTGCTCCAAGGAATCTTGCTGCCATTCTTCAAGCACTTGAGAATGGAGATTCTGATCTTCCTGCTCCTGTGTATGAAGAAGATGCTTATATGGGAGAAGCTGATGCTGAAGATCATCCTGTTGAGACTATTCCTGTTGAGGAAAATCATGATGATGATCTGACAATGGAAGCTGCAGTTGAGAATGTTGTCCCTTTGGACATAAGTTGTGAAGCTTTTTCTGGTGAACCCTCTCTTATGGTGAAGACTCTAGAGGTTATTTAGAAGAACCAAGCTGAGCTAGCTTCTCGTATGGACAAGCAAGAAGACATCAATGCTGAGTTCCGCTTTTTCATGGAGAGGCAGACTGAGAGCAATACTGGGATTCATGACATGCTGGCCAAGATTATGTCTAAGCTAGGGTCGTCTTAGTCCTTTGTGTATTAGTTGTTTCTTTGTTTCTTGCATCTGTCTTCTATGCATCTTCCTTGTACCTTCTGATAATTCTCTTTTGCAATCAATGAAAATTATCCTCTTTTTCTCTCATAATGTTTTGTTTTTCATCTGAATCTTTTATGTTTTTTCATGTTATGACAAAAAGGGGGAGAAAATGTGATAAATGATCTGATTTATATTATCAGTTGCTGGGAGAAAGTCTCCACATTTCTAACAAGAATTTGCAAGTTCTGTGTCTTTAAGTGTTTTGCAGGATTGAAGACAATCTTAAAAGCTCAACATGAGAAGCAAAGACATGGGGAAAAGCAATTCTGTATGGAAACAAGCTCATGGAAATTGAAGCAAGCTGAGTGCTATGAAGCTTCAAGATCAGAAGCAAGAAGGAAGAATGTTATGATATTCTGATGATAGAATATGCTCTAACTCATTCTTATTCCTTATATGTTCTGATGCATGTTTTTGTTCTAAATATGCTCTGAAACATTATTGTTTATGCTCTGATACATATTATATGTTCTGATACATATTTTATGTTCTGATTCATTCATGCTCTGACTGTTGTCGTGTAGTTTGTTCTGTAACATTTCAGGATGTAGAGATGCTCTGATGATGCTCTGGTACATTCAACAATGTTCTGATACAATCTAGCATGCAATGGTTCAAGAAGAAATTCAAGCTCTGAAGCTGTCCTATGGAAGCAAGAAGCAGAAGCTATGAATGTTCTAAAGATCTAAGCATATGTGATCGTCTCAACTGAAATGGAAAATACTCAGGGAAGTCCTTTATTTATAAATTTCTTCCAGTATTTATTTCAGGGGGAGATTGTTAATCTCAGGGGGAGACATATTCACACACTATGTTTATATGCTTATGCTATAACTGTGTAATTGTTGTTAGCCGTCTGATATTCTGATTGCAAATTCATATCATTCATATATGTTTTTGTCATCATCAAAAAGGGGGAGATTGTTAGAACAAGATTTGTTCTGATCAATATTCTTAGTTTTGATGATAACAATGTATATGAATTTTGTATGAGATAATGTGGTACTCTAATCCTATGCAATTTCCATTTTAGGAATCACATAAAGAGTATGCACAAAATCAGTGCAAGAAGCACTGACTCAGAAGGTTCAGCATGCAGCATCAGAACATGGTCTAGCAAGACATCAGAAGATGGTCAAGCAGAATCAGAACATGGTCTATGGAAGCATCAGAAGGACTTGAGATCAGAAGCAGAAGCACTGAAGTTCTCTTGGTATCACGCTAAGAAGCACTTCAAGGTCAGAAGACAAGAAGATGCTCTGCACCAAGCTGTTTGACTCTGATAATATTCAAACATTGTTTACACAAACATCAGATCAGAAGCAAGTACAAGATGGCAGGCTACGCTGACTGACAAAAGGAACGTTAGTAGCTATTAAAGGCAACGTCAGTAGACACAGCGAAAGCAAGGCTCGAGGTAGTTGACAAAAGAGTGAAACATTAAATGCAATGTTGTACGGAATACGCAAAGCATTAAATGCTCCCAACGGTCATCTTCTCAAACGCCTATAAATAGAAGTTCTGATGAGAAGCTGCACACAACACTTGCGTAAATATACAGAAACGCTGTCAAATTCAAAAAGCTCTCAAACTTCATCTTCAACCTCACTACATTGTTGTTGTAATATATTAGTGAGATTAAGCTTAAACTTAAGAGAAAATCACAGTTGTGATAATAGCTTTTTAAGAAGCATTGTAACTCTTAAAAGAATTTGTTTACATTAATTTGTAAGAACTAGAGTGATCAGGTTGTTGATCAGAATACTCTAGAAAGTCTTAGAGGGTATCTAAGCATTTTGTTCCTAGAGTGATCAGGTTGTGATCAGTATACTCTAGAAGACTTATAAGTTGTCTAAGTGGAAAACCATTGTAATCTTGTGTGATTAGTGGATTAAATCCTCAGGTGAGGTAAATCACTCCAAGGGGGTGGACTGGAGTAGTTTAGTTAACAACGAACCAGGATAAAAATCATTGTGCAAATTGTTTTTATCTTACAAGTTTTAAAGCTACACTTATTCAAACCCCCCCTTTCTAAGTGTTTTTCTATTCTTCATTTATCACTAACCAATGTATCACTTGAGATTTTCTCAATACACTCCTTGAGGCCCATCACTCTATTGAACTTGGTGCAAGAATATAAATTGTTTGTGGTCCATGGTCGGATCGATAAGCTCAAATATCATATTGTAGTTTGATCTAAATAAACCTTACAAAACCGCCTTGTAAGGTAAGAATTGCCCTTACTTATAAGCACATATTTAGGTCACATAACTCTGATGTTAGACTCTTAACACACCCTCTCGCATCCAAGACTAGACATGTGTAGCATGGAAATTAATGGTGGGTGGTCTAATAGAGGAAACTTGATAGCACGTGGTCTAAGGGGTCTTAAACTAGGCTCCTGATACCATGTAAGAATTTGGGTTGGACCGAACTTATCCCTGTAAAATCGGATTGTAAGGTGAAGTTTATCCAAACTTTTTAGACACGAGACATATCATGTGGAACCTTGTTTTGCAGATTACTTCTTGGTGATATGCCTTTAGTGGGGACAACAATTTTTTATAATGACAACAAATGTGTAATGAAGACAAATAGTCCTTAATGACAATAACTAAAGTAAAAAATTAAGCGGTTAAAGATGCAAACTAAAATATTAAGGTTTCATGGACTTGACTCTCTGATGATGGAAACCAAATGAAACTTATCTCAAGCCTCATCTCAAATAAATTCAAGCAGTGCCAACAAGACAGAAAAATCTGACAAGACTTAAAGTATGTGAAAGAACGACCTGAACGTCTAAGTGAATATATTGTAAAAGCATTAAGGATTTCTTATAAAACTGCGCGGCTAATAACATACCCACATAGGTTAGCTATCTTTCTCGTAAATGTGCCCTAAGCAATTAGGTTAGCATCTTAATCATGGGTAACGACTCGATATCTTTCCTTATCATTTGTAACTCGGTAATCAATTATTTTTAGTATAATCAATCGATTGGTGCATTGCCAATCGATTAGTAAATCATGACACTCCTTAGGATAATGAAGTAAAATGATGAAGGCAAATTTATATTTGAGCTTAAACAAGCACCAAGAGCTTGAAATATGATAATAGATGGATTCTTAGTACACTAAAAATTTGAGAAGTGTGCGTCAAAATATGG
The DNA here is from genome assembly GCF_029867415.1 of Vicia villosa. Taxonomy (NCBI): domain Eukaryota; kingdom Viridiplantae; phylum Streptophyta; class Magnoliopsida; order Fabales; family Fabaceae; genus Vicia; species Vicia villosa. The sequence continues at coordinate 122,545,897 of NC_081180.1, read as the reverse complement.
CGTGTATGTGAAGAGTTTGAATAACTCATGAAAGTTGTTAATATGCCTATATGTGGATGATTTATTAATCACATGCAGCAACATAGTTAAAATTGCAAATTTCAAGGAACAAATGATGACTTAATTTGAAATAATTGATTTGACTAGAAATTCTATGCTGCATGGTAAGCACATTGAAGCAAAATTTTGTTTTCTTAAAGAACAAGTCAACTAGGAAGTGCTGAAGGAGGTCAATTGCTTAACTGAAAAACAATTGACAGACTTAATTACAAATATAGTGTATGTTTGATTTATGTTTTAGAAGAGTCAAAATAATTCTAGAGATGTTGAATCGATTTTTGAATAATTTTAAGATGTTTGGTTCGTTTAAAGTATAATTGATTCTACCTCTAGAATTAATTCTATTTGAACCTATAATTTGTACCTTTGAAATTTAAAAGTGATTTTTACATTAAATTTATTGTTCAATTTATTTCTATATAAATGTATCCAACCATAAATCACTTTATATTCAACTTAATTTTAAATAGAATAAATTTTATATAATCAATTCATCTAAAATCAAGTCTTTTCATGGTAGAATCAAACACATGTGTAATCAAAATTGACAATTTTTAAAGACTTAAGAAAGTGAATGGTTTACTACCTCGAAATAATTAGCAAGTTAATTAAGGTAGTACTTATATAAATATGTTGGAGGCAACTCGAGGATCAATGAGAGAGTAATTTTGTTTTTAATTTGAGACACATCATTGTCAGAGACACACCACTTATCTACCTAAAATCTTAAAATTATAGGTGAGTGAGTTCTCCCACTTATAAATGCTCAAACCACCTTATTCATATCCTATATAAACTATTTTCTCCACACTAAAACTTGTTATATTCTCAAATCTCTATTTTTTTTTTTATCAATAACCATATTTAAAAAAAATCAAAATAACCAACTTTTCAAAATAGTTACATAAATGTCCAAAAAATGACTATTTTAACACGTTGTCGCCAGGGGGTGGTGACAACACTACATCCTCACTGAATTCGCCAGTGGGCCTGGCGACAACGTCTAAAATTTGGGCCAAGACGCCACCCCCTGGCGACAACACTCATTCCTTTTTTTTTTCAATTTTTTTACTTAAATTATTTTACCTATTATATTTACTTTATTTCTTCATTTGTTGGCCCACTTGTTTTTGGACCATGTCGCCACTCTAGCTGGGGAATTATTATCATATGTGGGCCTAAGTCGCCTCCTTGGGTGGCGAAAACACTCATTTGAGAAATTTTTTTCCTATAAATAGCAGCCCATTCCTCCATGAAAATTCATTCATTTCTCCACAAATTTTCTCATTTTCCCTGCATATTATTGTTCATGTCTCGCATAAGGCCCTATTTATGGCAGCGAACATCATCTAGTCGTCCCGAGCCAGAACCGGAATATCGTAGAAGGAATGGACATGCTATTTTCTCTCCGGTCAAACCCCCTATGTCGGTTACGTTTTGGAACATTCAACAACCTGAAGAGGACTCTGATGTCACAGTTAGAGGGGGAGTACAGTCACGGGGAAGAAATCAAAAGGATCCAAAGGCTTAGAACAAGGGTCTCGCTTATGACCGGAAATACGGTACGTTGGTGGGTTGAAGTGAAAAACGACCTTGATACTGAACAAATGATGGATGGAACAGATGACATTGTTTTAACCGTTGTAATTTCTTAGATTTTAATTGTTTGTGTTGTTGTTGTTTTAGTCATTCTGTTGTTTTTTCAATTGTTGCTTTTAGTTGAAATTTTATTTCATGTTATTGTTTATGTTGTTTTCCATGTATGTTGTAACTCATTTAACTAATGAAAAAAAGAGTCAATTTCATTGGTAAAATAAATTACAAATAACATTGAACCTAACAACTATGTTGTGGAGCTAGATCCACGATTGGGACACTTGTTCTTATTATGTTCAACCTCACGAAATATACTACACTTCCTTTGCATTTTTTCAGTGGCGTCCATTTCGGTTCTAATACACTTGCTTTTTGGTCTACCGCTTTTATTCCGACACATTAAATCGTTGTTCCAAACCGTTTCCCCGTGGTACACAGGCCAATATGCCTCCATCGCTACCACCGGAAAGTAATTGTTGAATATGTTGAGCAATACTGATACCTTATAAATGGGTGATACCAATGATAATGCATCAAAGTGACTATGTGAACATGCTGCAATGACATGGGAGCAAGGCATACGATAGGCTTGAAATTGGCCACAGTCGCACCAACGATCTGGGATTGAGACCCGATACTGTTGTCGTGCCAGCCCCTGGTTGTGGTCAATTGTTTCTTTGGCACTGAAGGTGTGGCCTTGGCGGTCGAACTCTGTAACTCGATGAGTGTTTCCCTGGGAAGATTCGTGTTGCACACATTTCATGCAGACATAGCTGTACACCTGCTGTGTCTATAACACTGAATTCCACCGCTTACCGCTTGTGGTGAACAAAGTTGCCATCCGAAAATATGTCGCACTTACCAAATCCTTTACAGGTAGGTTTCGTATGCCCTTGAAAACGCCGTTCATCAATTCCACAAGATTTGTAGTCATGTGGCCCCACCTCGCCTCATCGTCGTATGACCTAGTCCATTTCGCTCTGTCAATGCTATCAATCCACCTCCCCGCATCTGGATTTGACAATGCTATTTCACGGCGGTAGTATTGAAATCCAGGTTGGTTTAAGGCATACCCCACATTCACTTAATGGTTCTTAAAAAATTTATCTTTGATCTCTCGCATAAAACTTTGTGCGATATGCTTAATGTTGTAGACATGCGTAGACGGGGGGTCGTGCCAACCATTTGTCGGATTGTTGTATGCGTTGTCAATAGAAGTGTGTCTGTCCGAAATCAAACAAATATCAGGTTGTCGAGCATCTTGATTTCTGAGATTCTTGAGAAAGAAACTCCAAGCAGCAACTGTTTCTCCTTCTACCAGAGCAAAGACTATTGGGAAAATATTGTTGTTTCCATCTTGTGCGACCGCCATCAGTAACATTCCTTTGTATTTCCCATACAATCAGGTTCCATCAATTTGAATAACCGGCTTGCAAAAACCAAATCCGATGATGCATGGTTGAAACACCCAGAAAAGTCTATGGAAGATTCTATTACCTTAAAGAGAGGTTCCGTCTTGGGATTGTGCCGGCAGTGTTTCCAATATAGTAACCGTCCTAGGTGAATATAGTTGAAGTGCAACCAAGTAGCGAGGAAGTTGTTTATAGGATTCCTCCCAGTTGTCGTAGATCATTTGAATTGCCTTCTATTTTGCTAACCAAGCTTTTTTGTATGATGGTCTATATTTGAATACAGAAACGCAATGGGAGATAATCGTCTTCACCTTCAGTGACGGGTCAACATCTACGAGAGGTATTATGGTATGACATATCATGTCATGACTTAATTTGTGATGATCTTGCGCCATATTTGTGTTAAAGCAAGTGTGGGCTTGAGAAATGGAACCTATCACCCAAGCATTAACTTTCTTCTTAAATGATGCCTTAAGCATGTACCCACACTCCGGGTTTCTGCACAAAATAGTGCATCTTTCTGGATTTGAGCGATCAACACCGAAATCAACACAGTTTGCTAAGTGCTAGTTTTTGATTGCTGGCATATAATCTTCCTTTGAACGGAATGTGTCACCCTTTTTTAACTCCTCGTCTGACCTCATATACGGGTTGTAGAACATATCAGACAATGGCTCATCCTCCCCCAAATTAAGTGTTGTGAAGTGCGCTAGAGGTGAGTATTGTGACCGTGTGAAACTCCAATTCGGCATGCATCAAAATATCCCTGATCCCCCTGAGTTTTTGGAACCTTGGCATCTGAAAAAGGTCAGCCAGCAGTAGTACATAGCAAATTGGAAGTCATTCGCTAAAGACACCCGTAAAATATGGGCCCGTCGTTCCAACACTGTCCTGCATTTCCCTGTGGCGCCGACCGAAATGAAACCAACATCTAAATATGCCAACAGTTACAAATTGGTTACAAATCATGAAAGGTTTGTGTCTGACCCATCCTATTTGGAAGACCCGCGAGCACAACAATCGTATTTTCAACAACAACAACCCCAAATTTTCCAACAACAACCACAAAATTACCAACAACATCCACAAAATTTCGAACAACAACAACCACAATATTTCCAACAATATTACCAACAACAACAACCAACCAAATTACCAACAACAACCAATTTACCGACAACAACAACAACAATTCCAACACTACCAACAACAACAATATTTTCAAACTCAACCATAATCTCAATTCCAACCACAAACTCAACCCCGCCACCAACGCTTCCAAGACACCAATGTGGGGGGCTCCTCCAGATCACAACCACTTACCCCCGACACAGTCATACATGAAGAATACCAGTCATACAACTCATTCAACCAACAAACATCACAGTACTCCAACCAACCATTTGACCTCAACACACCACCACAACCATTGTATTTTAACCAACCCGATTCAAGCACCAACTATCAGAGACCAAATTTTTAGGCCGCACCCACCAGGAGCCGGTTTGTCCCACCAAGACAAAGCTTTGAAGGTTCCGCGGGCACCCGCCTATCCTATAGCGGGAATTCTAGAGGTCAAGGTCGGCTGACAGATTTTGTAGACCCGGTGTGCATTGAAGGGCCATCGACCCAAACACAAGAGGAACCAGATAGAGGGGTACGTCGTAGGAATAAGGGAGCACTACCAACTCGTGAGCCGTCTTAACGAGTTATTAGACCTCCTCCGTACAGATCGTACTAGGATCACCCGCACTAGGTCATCCAAAATTTAATTCTTATGATTAATGTAATTGTAGTTTTTTTATTAATATAAAATCGTAGTTTCTTTTATTTATATTACTTTTCTACATAAAAAATTTAAGTAAATAAATATAATGGCCAAAATAGTAAAATAAAATAGGTAAAATAATTTAAGTAAAAAAATTGGAAAAAAAAAAGAATGGGTGTTGTCGCTGGGGGTGGCGACTTAACCCAAATTTTAGACGTTGTCGCCAAGTCCACTGGCGAATTCAGTGAGGATGTAGTGTTATCGCCACCTCCCTGACGACAACGTGTTAAAATAGTCTCTTTTTTTTTGGGACATTTATGTAAATATTTTGAAAAAATTAGTTATTTTAGAATTTTTTTTTTAAATATGATTATTGATAAAAACAATTCTCAAATCTCAACGCTCCTAATCAATTCAATATATATTTAATTATTCTTTTAAATTCTCTTTTTCTTTGCTTTGCAAAAATATTGTTTGGGAAGTAAGCCATATATGTTATGTATATTAGTACTTTGTTTTGTACTACATATATTTAGTTGAAATTTCCTAAAGACGTAGAGATGATGAAAAGGACATGTGCGAGCGAAGGCATCAGTAATGTACAGCTTATTAGGTAAGCAACTGCGATGCCATCAATCACTTATCTTACCTTGATTATTTCAGTTTCTTTTAAATAAGTTAATCAAATTAATCAATACTTGTTGTAAGAAAAAGTACATGCGATCTAAATCAATTGTCAGACTTAATTTAATCCGTTAGATATTGCATTTCATTTCATATGAAAAAAGTAATTAATATTTAATACTTTCATTTACCATCCACCCTCCCACTGTCACTGATGATATTCTTTCTCTTTTCTTGGATTTGGAGAAACTGAAAAGTGACTCTGTTTTCTATGACGTTTTACAGATTAGTTTAGTATCATTATTTATATAAAAAGCTTAATTTAATATTATATGAAAAATATAATGTTATTGATTTTTTTACTTGTACGAGTATTAGTAGAATACTCGTATTAGCTGTGAAGGATCCTATGCCAATTTGTATACGTGCGCCATTTTTTTATTATATGGTATTCATGTTTATTTTCCTTTTTTACAATTTTAAAAAATATTTTATTACACCTCGTAATTGTAATTCTATCGGTTATCGGATGAAATTCTAATTATATTTTCTAATTTTGTAGATGCATATCTAAAAGTTTTTTAAAAAATTTTTTTTTTCCGTAGATACATCTACGAAAACGTTACAAAACATAATAAATGTTGGCTTAATTTAAATTATTTCAGTTCAACAATTACTACGTAGGTACATCTATGGAACGTATTAAAAACAGAGTGTTCTGTAGATGTACCTAATGAATATTCTGCTATATTTTTAAATCACATACATTTCACTCTAAAACTCGATTTTTACAACAAAAAGGGAAAATCAAAGTATAGTAAATTAAAGTAATGTAATTTAAAGGCAATAGTAAATAGTACACAAAAAAATACATCATAAAAATCGTCGGCCAACATGTCGAATACATAATCAAAGTAACGTATATAAATGAAGTCAAAATACAGATATAAAAAAATCACAGGCATCACTACTGTGTGTCAGACATCATCCTGCGTCTCTCCTCTGCCCCCGCCTTCGCCTCTGTGTCTACCATGTTGTCTGCTAGCTACTCTGCCTCTACATTCAAGTGCCCCATCTGTCTTGCAATGATGTCGATGATATAAAAATGCCTTCTTTGCCAGCCTAATCGTATCATCCACTACACGCCTGGCATCAGACCCCTCAGAAAAGAAACCATCTATAATGCATGTCCGGTCCATGTCAGCTATCTGACGACAACGAGGAAGAACATCTTGAGTGTGGTCCAACTAAGCCTGATGAGTCCGTAAAATCTCCTCGTGGGCTGGTCTGGGTTATCCTGGTGCAGTGGGAATCATGTATGGGCGTGACACTCTGTAGTACCAGGTCATATACATGTCGACGCAGCTCCAGTCTACCTCTGATCTGGTCGCCCGAGCCTCGTCAGGAACCATGTGATACTCCCAGTCTGCAAAGACATCATCTAGCTGTCGACGAGTCATGACGATAGGAGCGGAGTCATAAGGGTGGCGAGTTATCAGCTGCTGGTAGTCAAACTGATGCATGACCCGTTCCGGGAGTTAACGAACAATAATGGTCGAACTGAAAGTCAACCATCCAGAATATAGTACGATCTCATCAAATGGTGCAAATATATATATATATATATATATATATATATATATATATATATATATATATATATATATATATATAACGTATCATATGAGAATGACATTTTTATATGAGAATGAACTTGAAACATTAGATTTTAAAATAAATGGTGCAGATTATATGTCAATATTTTTTTCTCTCTCCTCCATTATTAAAATAAATGATGGAGGAGAGAGAGAAAAATATTGATCCATAATCTCCACCATTTATTTTAAGATCTAATGGTTCGGGGACACTTTTTTAAGTAACATGTAAAAATTGTTGCCTAAAATTCGTGTAGGCGACGATTTATGGCTGTTGCCAAAAATATATCTGCAACCATTGATAATTGTTGCCTAAAATACTTTTGGGGACGTTTTTGGAGTGTTATTATAGTATTTCTTTAGTAATGTTTGATAATTGTCCCCTTAAATACTTTGGAGACGATTTTGGTGTGTCATTATACTATTTCTTTAACAATGTTTGATAATTGTCCCCTTAAATATTTCTGGGGTCATTTTTAGAGTGTTATCTTATTTATAATAAAAGGCTACATCTCTTCAATGTTACAAAAAGGTAATTAGTTTCGTATTTCATAATAATTATTTCATGTATTATCTAAAAATTGGTAACAAACATGTGATATCATGTTGTTGTATTGATTACTTTATAGGAGCATCCCAAAGAAAAACTCGTGGGAAAACTTTATGCAAAAAGATTCATGCAAGAACTTTGGAAGAGCGAGCAAAAGTGACTTTAATGAGGATGGTCATCCAATTGGTCCTAGTGATAAAGTAGTATCTGACTTGAGCCTCTTCTTGGAAACATTGGCTAGGAACTCAACATTTTGTCCTCTGCGTTACATCAATTGGTCAGGAATTCCAAACGATAATAAAAACCGTTTATGGAGATATACTAATGTATGAGTGTATCTGTGAATTTGAATGTCTAATTATTCAAAAAAAAATGTTTTATTTCTTGATCTTGTCTTATCTTATAATTTTTTAGCAGAAGTTTATCTTGCCGGTTGAAGCACGAGATTGGGTTAAGACCACAGTTAGAGATGCATGGAGAAGATATAAGCACACTATTAAGAAGAATCATTTTTTAGAAGTATTCCAACATGACTAAGAGACTCAAAAATCGTCCAGCAAAGGTTCCCATAGCTCAATTTAAGAGTCTTTGTGATTATTAGAGTAAGGAAGCTATACAAGTAAGATTAATAAATTTGTTATGTATGTGTATGATTTTTCACCTTTCTATGTATGTCATAATCAAGTAAGATTTATTATAATAATTTCGTCAAATTTAAATGTAGACAATAAGTGACAATAACACTAGAAATAGAGCTCAACTAAAGTGGATGCATAGAATGGGTCCCAAAAACTTTGCTTTGAGTCGTGGAAAAGTGGTAACTTTCTTTCCTTCTAAATAAAGTATTCCTTGTATGAATGGTTCTTTGCTCAATTAAAGTGTTCCTTGGATAAATGGTTCTCTGAGCATTTTAATTCATGTCTTATTTCTGTAAATAGGCATTTTAATTCATTGGTTGTTTTGTTATGGAATTATTTTGATTTGTGCAGCGTGAAAAGGAAAAAAGAGAGCCCACTCAATCAGAAATGTTTGTTGAAACTCGAAAAGGAAATAAAGGAAAGGAACTGGATGTAGAAACTAGAAAAGTAATTGTATGTAACATTATTTATATAATATATTTATTTAATATAGTCGGCTAACATTGTCTATAATAGTAGTTAATATTTTCTTGTAATTTATACTAGTCCCAACTTCAAGAAATGGTTGAAAAGGAGGAAAGTGACACAGAAGCTTTTAAAGTTGTTTTTGGAAAGAAGTGTCTTGGCAAGGTACGCTGTTATGGGAGAAACGTAACTAAAACTTCCTTAAAGCGAAAGGTGGAGATTAATGCTTTGAAACAAGCACATAGTGAAGAGGTCTTTATATTAAGGCACGAGTTTCAAGATCATATTGATAGATTGCAAAATGCTTTTAAGACCTTAATACAACAATGAAATCCTCAAATTAATATGGAGTCAATCGAAGATTTGTTAGGATTATCTCATGGAGATGCTAATAGTTCCCCAAAGGATATGACACAACAATTGCATTCCTCTACATCAACTCATGCTCCATGTCATGGAAAGGTAATCGCCTTAAAGGCCACTAATAATCGTCCCCTATTCCTTTGGTTTAGGCGACGTTTTTAAATAGCGTGCCTAAAGAATGAGAAAAAAACGTCGCCTTTGAGAATAGGAAATGCTCGCACAAGAGACGCCTAGAAAACGTCCCCTATTCCTTTAGGCAACACTTTCCAAAGTTCTGGCAACGTTTTCTAATTGTTGCTGTAGAGCCTAAATATTGTAGTGACTGTCTTTCTTCATTTACTTTATCCTTTCAAGCAATTATGCATTTTACTTCTTTGAATTTTCATTCAGTTGCTCTAAATTCAAACACTAAATCTTTAAGCACTAACACACATTCTCAAGCATTTCACACAAAAATGTCCTTTAGGATTTTTCGAGTTTGATCCTGCAAGTGAATTGAATCTCGTGACTTGTTTACTAAAAACAATACTAAACAGGGGGTAAACCGTGCTTTTTGAAGCACACTTCTATCGTGTGACAAGGTTTATGACACTATGTGTATCTTGATACCTCATCCACGAATAGTTGAAGTTGATTTGTTGTTGGAGTCCCAAGGTTTTAGCTTTGTTGAAGGGCTTGGAAACTTGAGCTATTAACTTGTATTCTTCAATGGGAGCTGTGAATTGGCACTCTTGTTGAATAAGGAGAGAGAATACTTTGTTTATGGGGGAATGGGCTGAATAAGCATAATGTTGAATTGAATTGTGGAGTATTGTCCATTCAGACCTTTAAAGAGGCGAATGACATAGTCATTCTCACGATACTGTTTGATAAATTGAAGGAGGTTACAAGAGCACTTAATAGTGCACACACAATTTGGGATAGAGAGAAAGTTTTCTAGCTTCTGCCATAATTTTTCCAGAGATGTAAATTATTGAGTTTTTATTGAATCACTTTGTTTGAGAGTGAATATTTCTTCTTGAAGGTAAAATATCCTAAAACCATTGACTTATTAATATGGATCATGTAAGTCTTTCCAGATTTCATGAGCGATATTCATCCACAAAATGTTTTCAGCGATCTCAAGTTCAATAGAATTTATGAGTCATGCCATAACCATTGTGTTATAGCGGTGCAATCCACTGAGTTATATTAAATTAGGGTTCCATCAAGAAACCCCAATTTGTTCTTGGAGCGAATCACAAGTTTAATTGAACGAGACCAGAAATGAAAGATTTTGTTGTTCATGGATGGGGTGGCAATGGTGATACCAGGATCGTCGCTAGGGTGCATGTAGAACGGATCTAGCATGTTTGTTTGGTAGGAATGATTAGCATTATTGGTGTTGTATTTTAAGGTCGTATACATGGAAGTTTCAGGGGTGGTGTGGAAGGAGGTGAGTTGTCAAAAATGGAGTTCATCATCAGTTGAAAATGGTTTTGATGAAGTTTGGATTTTTGATTTGGTTTCTGAAGAACATGTTGTTTGAATATTGTGTGTTTCTAAGTTTAAGAATTTTGAAGGCATGAAAATGTCTTCAAAGATTTTTGGGAAATGTATGAATATAGGGTTTATGGGTTTTGAATATTTGAAGATTTGAATTTATCTTCAAAGATTTCGGGGAAAGCTGTGAATATAGAGGTTTTTGGGTTTTGAATCTTTGAAGATTTGATTGTATCTTCAAAGATTTTTGGGAAAGGTATGAATAAAGTGGTTTTTGGGTTTTGAATTTTTGAAGATTTGAATGTATCTTCAAAGATTTTTGGGAAAGGGTTGAATATATGAGTTTATGAATTTTGAAGATTTGAATGTATCTTCAAAGATTTCTAGAAAAATATTGAAGTTATGAAGGATATACAGAGAGGCGGGAGAAATGTAGAAAAGTAGAGAGAGAAAGAAAATGATTTTGTGATATTAAACCTGATTTGTTTGATTATCTTCGTTGAGATGGAGAAATAGCATAATCTTGGTTGAGCGAATAAGGTCGATGCATGTGTGTGGTGGGGAAAACATAAAGATTAGAATCTGATCACAATATTGATTGTGAGCCCAATTAGTAACACTGTGAGATAGACTGACACAACCACAATGGTGTGGATGGAAAGGGAAAAGGGAAAACGTAACGGTGAAGGAAAAAATCAGAGTAATATCATATTGATACCATATTAACATCTGAAAAATATACACTAAAAAAGAAACTTTATTGAAGGTTCAGTAAAATAATTTGAATTCCTAATTACAAGTGGCAATGCCTAACCTTTAAATAATGTGTAACTTGCTACAAAATAGTTGACATAGTTACAAGTGTAACAACTCTATTAGTTACACTAAAGGGGCATAAAAGACAAAATAGGATAAAATAAATTATAATTTAATAGTTACCATTATTTTTAAATAGGATAATAATAACGCATAAAACTATTATGTGAGTAAATTGATGATCATATCTCACATGTTATGGATATGGGATGTTGAATCATATGGGTATACATATTAAATAATATTTATATTAGACTAGCGTCCAAACGGGCACCTCCGTGCCCGTTTGTCCACTTTTTTTTATGCGCACAACAGAGAAATATAAACGCGTGTATATCTTCCTGTCAAAAAAAAAAAACGCGTGTATATCTTTTAATGAGACTCTCTCTCTATCTCTCTCTAGAGTGCCGAGAATAGAACAAAAAAATCCCAACAATTTATCGTGGTCTGAAAGTAAGCATTCATTTGTGCAGTCTTACGATGTTAGTAACTAATCTTTTTTGCGGGACGGGCCAAAGTTTTTTTGATAAGAAAATATAAAGACGTGTATATAAACCTAGAGTGACTCAGAGAGAGTCTCTCTCTCTCTCTCTCTCTCTCTCTCTATATATATATATATATATATATATATATATATATATATATATATATATATATATATATATATATATATATATATTTATATTCATAAAATAAATGAGTATCAATACCATTCTTAAAGTAATGCAAAAGAACACGTGAGTATTGAAAACTTAAATACAATATAGTCCTCTATTTTGTTTTCAAAAGACTAAATAAAATAATTTATACAAAATAAATAGACGTCAATTATGAATTAAACAAATTTTAGTCTTTTCACCCTCTTAAACCATTACAATCACTTTGCATATCATATCTGGTCAATTGAAGCATGAGAAACAACCATAAAAATAAATCTTAACACCAATGAGAAAAAAAACTAGAGAAGTAAATTTTCCATAAAATAATTATTAATAATGATATGTAATTGTAAACATTGGCCAAATCCCTATTGCCGTAAAACAATAAACAAAAACATTCATGTAGTCAACATTATCTATGTTGTCAAGATTATCCAACCATTGAGTATTAAAAACATTTAAATTGAAAAAAATTGGAGATAAATCCAAACTTATAAACAAATGGTATTCTTGATTTTTCCTTTGATCTTAATGTAGAGTAATTCTTAATTCATACGGTAATCTCTTTTCTCATGATTTGGATAGGAAAAACATAAAAAAAAAAAACACAAAAAAGTGCGTAAAGTTTTCAATTACTTTTTTATGAGTGAATGTTATGAACAAATTGAATGATATATATGAGAAAATGTTTTACTTTTTTGTGAAGACATCTGATTGTATAAAATGAAAGAGAGAGTTACTTGTACTTGAAAAATTGAGGGTAGTTACGAAAGAATATGAGGCATGAGCATAATCCACTTACTTAACTTCCTCTTTTACGGTTAAGTTTTTTTTACCATTTTTAAATAATAAAAAAATTGAATTTTTAAAAAATATTTGGCAAAATTAAAAAGGTAAATTTGGAAAAAAAAATAGATCAGCCCAAAAAGATGTATTTCCTTTGTATATAGTTATATATTTATTATGTAATCTCAAGCGGTTTGGGTGATTTATTATATAAGAAATCATATTATCATTTAAAAATATTCAACAAAATCGATGCGCCACATTAAAACAATCATTCATTGTCGTTCCATCTTTACCTTACAATATTTTTTTCTTAAAAATAATGTCAAGCGGTTTGGATAATTTACTATATAAAAACCCGTATTTGAAAATCAAAACCCATATTATTATTTGAAAATATTCAACAAATCGATGTGGCACATTAAAGCAATTATTCATTGTTGTTGTTACATTAAATTTTTTTTATTAAAATTAATGTCAAGCGGTTTGGGTGATTTATTATGTAATAAGTAATAACCCATATTTAAAAATTAAAACTCATATTATTATTTGAAAATATTCAACAAATCGATGTGCCACATTAAAACATTGATTCATTAATATGAGAATGCAAATGTTTATGGTTAGTACACAGAAAAAGAAAAAAGATAAATGAACCAAGAGTTGATAATCAAGAATCTTTACTTTCCTTGTATAAGCTCTCTCCCTCTCATAATTGTTTTAGAATGTAGTTATTTTAAATGGATGTGTTGTTTTACTGTAACAAATTCAAAGCATGGGTTCTATACTATTTTAGAACGTGCAGAGAAACACTCATCTTTATATGGAAACAAATTGAATGTTATAATTACATTAAAATATTTGTAGTACAAAACAGATCGGGTTTATTTTCTTGGGATATGTTTGCAGTGTTTCACGAATTAAAATCTTGTTCATTTTTATGTTTACATTATGCATAGAATGATTACGTTAAAAGATAAATAAAACAGTTCTCACAATAAAATTATGTGGTAGTTATTGTTGCGGCTTTGTATTGTTAACCATTTCTTAACTCGCTTCCTTAGGGAAATGGATTGTCTCCTGCTGTTTCCTTCTGCTATCCATGTTGCGCTAAATCCAATGGTTGAGAGGCTACCAAACAAACTAATATAAGCACAGGAGATGCACGCAGGAGAGAAAGTTCCTAGCTGTTTTACTACATCAACCTTCCCATCTTTTCAATTTAAGAAGTTCTCAACTGTAAGCTGCAGACCCAGCTGTTTTACTCCATTAATTTTTCTCAACCTTCCCATCTTGTCAATTAAATTTTCTTAATTTTCCCATATTGTCAATTGAGTATGAATACTACTTCATCAACAGGATTCTTGAAGCGGTAAAGCGGCAAGCAACAAAAGTTTTGGATATATTTATCCGGGAATTATCGTGTCCACAGAGATTGGTTGAGAAAAACTGTCGTTCGACTATCTCGCGTTCTATGTTTCATGATTTGGGGTGCGGAAAGGTAAATGCGGGAAAAGTAAATAAAAGCAGATAAACAATCTCAATAGTCTAATAGAAAGAGTTATGGAATTGCATTTCATTCTACCCGTCGAATACTTAAATCTGAAGATCTATCGCTCGACACTCACAATACGCATCAACATCACCGGGCATCAATCGAGACGCCACATCGGTGCCCATGTCTGCAACACCAACGAAAGCTCAACCACACTATTCACATCAGCGATTTCTCCACCAATCAAACAACACGGAGGCATTATACTTGATACCCATTACGATTGTTAATCCTAAATCCATGTCTGCAACCCAGAAACTAACAGTTATCATTCCTAATCTAGATCTATGGTGTCCATGTCTGCAACACCACAAATCCAGAGCATTTAAGCAAAAAGATCAAGAACAACAACAATGATGATTTGTAAAGCGAATATATAAACGATCCCAAGATCCACAAATATACATACAATAAGAGTAGAAATATATATACAACACCCACCATTGGAATGAAACAAAGGGAAGAGAGAAGATGAACCGGAAAGATCTCATCGGTACAATGGAATCGAGACAAATCCATGATCAATCCACATGGTGTAGCATCCAATGGTGTTTCCTCAAGCTCTAAACTACCAAAAATGGATCAGAGCTCAACTTGTCAAGAAGAGATGATAAAAACCCTAAAAAATGTGTTTTTACAACATATATACAAAAACTGAAGTCGCAGACCGCGCTAAGCGCGCCCACCGCGCTAAGCGGGCTGTTTTTTATTGGTCTTAAGCCGCCAGACCGCGCTTAGCGCCAAAAACCCGCGCTAAGCGCCAAACTTTCTGCCAAACGTGTCAAAAATGCTCCCAGACCGCGCTTAGCGCGGTCAAGCCCGCTTAGCCCGCTCAACAGAAAAATGAAATCTTATTTTGGCCATATCTTGAGAACCGTAACTCCGATTTGCGCCCGGTTCGAAGCGTTGGAAAGCTTATTTCATGCTCTATCTAACAATGAATAAATATCAATGAAATTGATGATTTTTCTCATATTTGTTTTGAGCTTTGTCCGCCGAAGAATTGGTAAAATCGCGTGCTCGCCGCCGTGTCTTTGACACTTTATTCCTCAAAGCTTCGAACACGCATAAATACCTACAAAAAGACAACAAAACTATCAAACGGTATATATTTACACGAAAACGTAACAAAACAAAAACGATACAAATATACACAAAAACGGGGAATTATTCAAACGGTATTAACAAAAAGTATCGATAAGTGCCACTATTTACATACACAAAATAACTATAATTTGGCACTTAACAACTCTCCCCAACTTAAATTTGTTTGTCCTCAAACAAGGCTAAACACTCAAATCACAAAAGTAAAAATCCAAAGAATCAAGAATCAACACGATTTGGAAAAACGAAACAATTCTACGGTTCAAACAAAAACGTACCAACAAAGTAAATACTTACCACAATCCTACAATGACAACATGAAAATGAAACGGATCCTAAGTACAAAAATCATACAAAACATTCTAAAACAAAACAAGCTCAATTACGAATCACGCCTAGCAAAAATTCATCGGTAGATGAAAAACACCGAAAGGTGAGGACTTTGACACACACCCGACAAACTTGCAAACAATAGACAAAATTATGCGTTCATCTAAAAGTAGTATTGAAAATGCAACGACTCGAATCACAAGGGCTTTCAAGGTTGTAATGTGGCTCGGTTAACAAACAAGTGATAAGTCGTAAAGCTAATCGAAACAAAAATTTGCCTAAACCTAAAAGAGTAATTACTTCCACAAAGTTTCAAACAATACAATTCCAATCCAACTTTCTTTTTCATCACACGTTTCACACCAAACACAATACTTATTAGCACACTCTTATTCCAAACTCTTTTTGTTCTTTTCTTTTTCCAATTTTTTTTCTTTTTTCTTTCTTTTTCTTTTCTTTCTTTTTCACAATTTTTTTTTCTTTTTTCTTTTTTCTTTTTTCTTTTCACAACCTCACACCAACCACAATATAAGTAAGCAAACATCCTCTCCCCAACTTGAATACAACTATCATCATAATAAGAATACTCCCTACTTTCTAAGGCAAGGTAAAAATTCAAACTATAAATCATAGTTGAGGGTTCAAGAAAACAAAGAATCAACATCCATACACAAATGAAAACCAAACGCTCATAGACAAGAATTAAGCAAAAACAATATGGATATTGACAAAAAGGCTCAAAGGGGGTTACTTATGGTCACACACTCACAAGGTGAATTGATATTTGGCTATGGTAGTTGCGCTCAAAATCAAACAAGTGCCTTGATCAATTTCGTGCATTCACAAAATCAATACAAACGACAAATTAAACATAATGATATCCAGTTAAAACAAGAAATGTCGGTCACTCGCATATATACACAATGGAAAGCCACCTCACATTTATGGTAAAAAGGGGAAACTAATGTGATTCAAGTCATGAGCAAGTTATGTAAAAAGAATGAATAATATGAAAATTGTACAAATGAAAAGTCTCCTAAACATGTTATGCTATAGAAAGCGATAAACGAGTACCTTGCTGTGTACAAATTCGAACAATCATTACCGCACAATTGGCATGTTGAATCAATCAAAATTGAAGAATTACCAAATGCGACTTCAAGTAATCAAGCCAAAATTTGAGTCTAAACAACAACAAAAGAATTAAAATAATAACTATAAAATACAAAACTATAAAGCCTTGGTGTAAGTGGGAAAAAGGCGAGTAAAATGAATCATTAAAAAGAATTCATTAGCCAAAAGCTACAGACCGCGCTAAGCGCGCTACACCAGAAAGACAAAAAACAGTGCAATAAAATAGAAATTCCAGTGTGCCTCCACTTAACACCTACATTACTCATTTACAGAAAAACAGAAAAATAAAACCGTTGGGGTGCCTCCCAACAAGCGCTCGTTTTACGTCGTTAGCTCGACGCCTCTTATTTTTTTCGCGAATGGTAAGAAACTTCCTCGCGGTACGCCAATGCTTTCGCCTCAAACGCCACCTAAAGAAAACGTCCTGCCCAAACACTTAACAAACAAATCAAAAGCAAAAGTATATACAAGTATGTGTAAAAACATAATATACATAAAATGCAAAATTTAAAAAATCCCTAATTTGGCTAAACAAATTGAAAAGTGAAGATTTAGAATTTACGAACTATCCGAGTTCAATTTGTTTAGCCAACTTTACCTTGCTAAATAGCAAAAGTAAAGAGGAACAAAATCAAACACACAAACATGTACAAGTATGAAAACATAAACATGTATAGATATACAAAAACACACAAGTATGGGAATATGCACAAAATATAGGCTATGGACATATTTACGAAACTTAAAACACAAAACCATCGCAGTGCGATTAATCTCAAAACCAATCCCCGGCAACGGCGCCATTTTGTTGAAGCGGTAAAGCGGCAAGCAACAAAAGTTTTGGATATATTTATCCGGGAATTATCGTGTCCACAGAGATTGGTTGAGAAAAACTGTCGTTCGACTATCTCGCGTTCTATGTTTCATGATTTGGGGTGCGGAAAGGTAAATGCGGGAAAAGTAAATAAAAGCAGATAAACAATCTCAATAGTCTAATAGAAAGAGTTATGGAATTGCATTTCGTTCTACCCGTCGAATACTTAAATCTGAAGATCTATCGCTCGACACTCACAATACGCATCAACATCACCGGGCATCAATCGAGACGCCACATCGGTGCCCATGTCTGCAACACCAACGAAAGCTCAACCACACTATTCACATCAGCGATTTCTCCACCAATCAAACAACACGGAGGCATTATACTCGATACCCATTACGATTGTTAATCCTAAATCCATGTCTGCAACCCAGAAACTAACAGTTATCATTCCTAATCTAGATCTATGGTGTCCATGTCTGCAACACCACAAATCCAGAACATTTAAGCAAAAAGATCAAGAACAACAACAATGATGATTTGTAAAGCGAATATATAAACGATCCCAAGATCCACAAATATACATACAATAAGAGTAGAAATGTACATACAACACCCACCATTGGAATGAAACAAAGGGAAGAGAGAAGATGAACCGGAAAGATCTCATCGGTACAATGGAATCGAGACAAATCCATGATCAATCCACATGGTGTAGCATCCAATGGTGTTTCCTCAAGCTCTAAACTACCAAAAATGGATCAGAGCTCAACTTGTCAAGAAGAGATGATAAAAACCCTAAAAAATGTGTTTTTACAACATATATACAAAAACTGAAGTCGCAGACCGCGCTAAGCGCGCCCACCGCGCTAAGCGGGCTGTTTTTTATTGGTCTTAAGCCGCCAGACCGCGCTTAGCGCCAAAAACCCGCGCTAAGCGACAAACTTTCTGCCAAACGTGTCAAAAATGCTCCCAGACCGCGCTTAGCGCGGTCAAGCCCGCTTAGCCCGCTCAACAGAAAAATGAAATCTTATTTTGGCCATATCTTGAGAACCGTAACTCCGATTTGCGCCCGGTTCGAAGTGTTGGAAAGCTTATTTCATGCTCTATCTAACAATGAATAAATATCAATGAAATTGATGATTTTTCTCATATTTGTTTTGAGCTTTGTCCGCCGAAGAATTGGTAAAATCGCGTGCTCGCCGCCGTGTCTTTGACACTTTATTCCTCAAAGCTTCGAACACGTATAAATACCTACAAAAAGACAACAAAACTATCAAACGGTATATATTTACACGAAAACGTAACAAAACACAAACGATACAAATATACACAAAAACGGGGAATTATTCAAACGGTATTAACAAAAAGTATCGTTAAGTGCCACTATTTACATACACAAAATAACTACAATTTGGCACTTAACAAGGATCAAATGAACCGGTTCCCAAAAGAAGTTGTCGGAGAACTTTGGAAGAAAACCTAATGTTATTCTCTAGCCCACCAAAAACCACAGTATGACTTTCAATTTGTTGGGACAATGTTTTAGCGAGTATTGCTTCCGATTTTTATTCGGTTGGCTCATTATCATCACAGTCTTGGGGTGGGATTTGGAGTAATTATCTTTTGTTTTTGTTAGTTGGTCTTTGTAATTTTGGTTTGGTGTCTTATTGCTTTTGCTGGTTTTGTATTATGCAGTTCCTAAGTTTTGACTGCAGTGGTGTGTTTCTGCATAAATTATGCAGTTTTCTTGTACTATGTGTTTGCACTACTTGTGCTAATTTAATGATAATTTCCTTTGGCGGTTCCAAAAAACAAGTTAGCACTTCAATTTGTAATGTGAAATTATTTCTCCTTTCCTTGTTATCCAAAACAATCAATCTCTGACTCATCAGACAATTCGGAGGAAAGTCATATCAGCGCTACCCCCTGAAGCTCTTATAACTTGTACTATGGTGTTGCCTTCAGAACAAAGCACGATATATTTTCTAAATTGAGTTTATTTTTGTATTGAGAAGCCTGTTATGTTATCTAAGCACAAGGGTTGTATTGTATCTGAATTAGCAAATTCGGGATGAAATAATAGCTTAATGCTTAATTTTTTTTATAGTATACGACGACCGAGTTAAATATACCGAAATTTATATTAGTGGTGCTTAAACAAGACTACGTAAAAACCTGGAAATTGGTGGGCGAATTGTACAATGAAGAAGCAGTGAAAGCAGACGTGCAAACTCATAGAACCAGTGAGATGATTACCATGGCGTCGAATATAAATTGGTGCAAATGCCCAACTGAAGACTAGGTAAATGGTTGTTGTTGAAGGTAGGGCATGCATTATCTATTTACTGCATTATATGTAAATATATGTGAGGTTTGTATCAATTACCTTTCTCTCATTTATGTATATATACTATATATCAATTTTACTGCATTATATATGTATTATATATGATAAATATGTTAGTTGTATTTCATGTTCTTTGATTTCTTTATTAGTAATGAAATTTTGTATATTCTTGCAACATAACATAGCAAAACTATCTTAAATTTACTTGAAAATACCAATACCATATAGTTTAGTTAATTAGTTTAATTTGGTTCAGTTCGGTAAATTTTGATTTGGTTTACTGCGGTTCGGTTCAGTTATTAAACCGTTTAGTAAATAGTGGTTGAGTTCACTAAGTAGAGGTAATGGTTCGATCATTTCACAATGGTTCGGTTTGGTTTTGTGGTTCAGTTTAATTTTATGTTTGCAAATCCTCAAAACTATACTGATGTTGATGTTGATGCAGGACAAATGCTCATGCTCTTCCATAAAGATGCCAAACACACCAAGCAATAGTAATGCTTCTACTATGGCCACCACTTCCAGGAATTCTGGAAAGAGAAGCTATGAAGAAGATAATTCTTGTGATTCCATTGGTGACAAAATTGCAGATATAATGAATTCATTGGTTTCAAATGAGCATATATCCCGTAAAAAAGGCTATCAAGCTTGTCAGTTTTATGATGAAATGATTAAGAAAGGGCGAGAATACATCGTTCGAATGTTTATTAGGGAGGATGGTATTTCTGGAAAAATATCTCATATGGAAAGGGATATGGATGAATTTCCGGACTGCACGGAAAAATTACCATAAAAGGGCCTACAGTTAGTAATGGTTGTCTACAGGGATGTTCAGTGCGTCTTGATGGTTTTCCATTCTTATCTGTGTGTATTGGTGTGGCTGGTTGTATGCAGGATCTGTTCTTGTTGTGGCGGAAATTGTTTGTTGGTTAGTTAGTTTTTTGCTTGGGAGGCTAGTGTAGTTAGAAGTTGGTACAGTCTTGTGGATTGGCAGGTGTTAATTTCTTTATGTAGATGTTTGTTTAATTTGATGGTGGTAAGTCTGCTATGATGGTTCATCAAGCTAATTGCTACAATTTTGCAGTTCTGTCCATCATGTAGGAGAGTTTGAATTGGTATGAGTTGGCTTCTGGTTCAATCGTTTTTGGAGATTGGAGCTGGATGCGGCAGGTTTGGTTTTTTTAGCTTATTGCTTGGTTGGGAGAACTATTTTCCTGGTTATCGATTGATTTTTGGCTGGGGCTTTTGGTACAGTTGTTTTGTGCAGGTTGTTTTTGTTTTGGGTGCAATTGTATATCTTTTGAAGTTTCTGCATGTTGAACTTTGCTGGTTTTAGACTGATTATATTGTAATTCTTGAGGCATATCTTGTGCCAAGTTTTTAATATATCTTTTGCCTTTTTCAAAAAAAAAAAAAATCATAATATTAGTACATAATTACCATGCCAAAATATTTCAGAACCTAGAATTAATAATTGCAAATGACTTAATTTATTGTTACATCCATCTTCTTTGTTTTTTCTTATAACTGGCCATTCATATTCAGTTTAAGAAACACAAATAAAAAATGGATATGACATATACAGAAAAATTGATTATAATGGTTAGTGGCCATAGCAGAAGCATTACTATTGCTCGGTGCGTTTGGCATCCTTATGGAAGGGCATGAACATTTGTCCTGCATCAACATCAACATCAGTATAGTTTTGAGGATTTGCAAACATAAAATTGAACTGAACCATAAAACCAAACCGAACCATTGTGAAATAATCGAACCATTACCTCTACTTAGTGAACTGAACCACTATTTACTAAACGGTTTAATAATTGAACCGAACCGCAGTAAACCAAATCAAAATTTACCGAACTGAACCAAATTAAACTAATTAACTAAACTATATGGTATTGGTATTTTCAAGTAAATTTAAGATAGTTTTGCTATGTTATGTTGCAAGAATATACAGAATTTCATTACTAATAAAGAAATCAAAGAACATGAAATACAACTAACATATTTATCATATATAATACATATATAATGCAGTAAAATTGATAAATAGTATATATACATAAATGAGAGAAAGGTAATTGATACAAACCTCACATATATTCACATATAATGCAGTAAATAGATAGTGCATGCCCTACCTTCAACAACAACAATCATTTACCTTGTGTTCAGCTCGGCATTTGTACCAATTTATATTTGGCGTCATGGTCATCAACTCTTTGGGTATCCGAGTTTGCACTTTTACTTTCACTGCTTCTTCATTGTACAATTTGGCCACTGAATTCCAGGTTCTTAGACGGTCTGGTTGATGCTTCACTAATATAACTTTCAGTATATTCAACTCTCACGTTGTATACTATAAAAAATTTAAGTATTAAGCTATTATTTCATCCCAAATTTGCTAATTCAGATACAATACAACCCTAGTGCTTAGATAACATAACAGGCTTCTCAGTAAAAAAACTCAATTTAGAAAATATACCGTGCTTTGTTCTAAAGGCAACACCATAGTATAAGTTATAAGAGCTTCAGGGGGTAGCGCTGATATGACTTTCCTCTGAATTATCTGAAGAGTCAGAGATTGATTGTTTTGGATAACAAGGAAAGGAGAAAGAATTTCACATTACAAATTGAAGTGCTAACTTGTTTTTTTGGAACAACCAAAGGAAATTATCATTAAATTAGGATAAGCAGTGCAAACACATTACAAGAAAACTGCATAATTTATACATAAACACACCACTGCAGTCAAAACTTAGGAACTGCAGAATACAAAACCAGCAAAAGAAACAAGACACCAATCCAAAATTACAAAGACCAACTAACAAAAACAAAATATAATTACTCCAAATCCCTCCCCAAGACTGTGACGATAATGAGTCAACCGAATAAAAATCAAAAGCAATACTCGCTGAAACACTATCCCAACAAATTGAAAGTCATACCGTGGTTTTCGGTGGGCTAGGGAATAACATTAGGTTTTCTTCCAAAGTTCTCCGATAACTTCTTTTGGGAACCGGTTCATTTGATCCTGTTGATGAAGTAGTATTCATACTCAATTGACAATATGGAAAAATTGAGAAAATTTAATTGACAAGATGGGAAGGTTGAGAAAAATTAATAGAGTAAACAACTGGGTCTGCAGCTTACAGTTGAGAACTTCTTAAATTGAAAATATGGGAAGGTTGATGTAGTAAAACAGCTAGGAACCTTCTCTCCTACGTGCCTCTCCTGTGCTTATATTAGTTTTTCTGGTAGCCTCCCAACCCTTGGATTTAGCGCAACATGGATAGCAGAAGGAAACAGCAGGAGACAATCCATTTCCCTTCCTTAGTGGGTGGTTATTGGTGTGGGGACTCTTTAGTAAATATTGAATTATTTAAAGGGTAATTTAGGGAGAAAATAGGCTAGTCCAAAATGACATATCCTCTTTATATATAGTTATAGATTTACACACTATGAGAATATTACATAGTGCGTTGTATTCTCATAGTGATAGTGATGTATGTCACCATTTGAAGTGAAACCACTAAAGTTTCTACAAGGGAAGTTGGTCACACATTAGGACATACAAACAAAATATTGCATAAATGAAAATGTTTCATATATTATTCGATGGTATGTTATTATGATGTACTAACTATACTTAGATAAACATAATGTAACGTAAGCTATGATGTGTATATGTGGTTCTATAAATAGAACCCTTATACTAAAGTGATAGTCACTCGTTCACATATTCTTAAAATCTTATCCACATAAGGATTATGAGTTCTTATTCTCTCTAAAGTTTATGTTAGTTCATAATTAGCATTGTAGGCCAAGGACTCTCTCGTTGTAGATTTTGTTTGAATGGACTGTATAGAGGTATTGTTGTTCATATCAGGCTCATGATCAATCACTTTCAACGATCAAAAGTCCTGCACTACAAGAGGTGATCAATTAATCCTTGATTTATGTTCATTCATAAGGATCCACTGCAAGGGATATTTTTGTAATTATTTGCGATTTCCCTTCACTATATAAGGTCGAAGTTAATTTTAATTTGAATTTAAGTATAAAGAAACTAATTTATAATATCTTCATCTCCATCGTTTGTATTCTCAATACACATGACCAATTGTTTAGACATTGCACAATGTTATGTAGTTTTAAGATTGTTATTTGTGGGCTTAATGCATCATTGATGATGCAACGCTGCAAAGAGGTTGTACACAAATTGATAATGTGTTAATGATTCATCTTTAGAAATAAATATTCACGGTTTTCCATATTTACTACAACTTTCAGCATATATAAACCAAACCAACTACATTATTATTTGTTTTCCTTATAAATTATGGTTATGGCTTTCCATATTTCCTGCAACTTTCAAGAATGTCTTAATAATTCTTAATTTTACTCCTCCTGTTTCAAAATGTCTGTCATTTTAGCAAATAAAATTTGTTTCAAAATGAATGTCATTCTCACTTTTTAATGTAGAAATGATTGTTATTTTTCCAATTATATCTTTTAATTATACTCTGTTCACTACTTTCAACACATTTATAAGGTTAATTTATTAAAAGTTCAATGTCTTATGATAAAATTATTACATTCTTTAATATGTGTGCAAAAACCTTAAACGACGTTCATTTTGAAACGAAGGGAGTACCTTTAAAAATAAATGCTCACAATTTTCCATATTAGCTACAACTTTCAAGAATGTGTTAATGATTTATCAACATAGATAACTCAATTTAAGGATTCTTTGTTTCACAAATAAATTATGGATGCACCTTTCAAAAATGTATTAATGAAGATGCGATGATATATTTTCCATGAAAAATTAATATTGTTGCGGCTATCTATATCTACTTTGATTTTCAGTATATTTTGCGGCTTTCTATGTCTAATGGTTTTTCCAAAAAAAAAACTTAATAATGGATAGATGTTGCATTTTTCTCAAAAAAATTAACTATGGATGAGACTATCCATATTGTAATACTTAAAAATGTATACAACTAAAATAATTAAGCTTCCAAGGATAAGAATTTATTAAGCACGAATTTCAATAATTCTTTACCAATATTTATTCATCTCAATAAAAGATTCTACTCTCTCAATTCTTTTTTGTAAGAAAAAAAATTACAACTTTCTTTGTACTCTAATTTTACAACATTTATTATTTATATTATTATTTTACTTATATTACCTTTCACTAAATTATTATTTGTTGTTTCAATAAATTTTTATTAGTTACAATTTTTATGTCAAATAGTTGAAAAAACATTTTACTAGTTTACATATGTACAAAATTAAGTTGGATAGTGCAAAGGTCACAAGATTATTTATAAAAGAGGTTGATTTCCTTTTCTTTCTCCTATTATTCATTTTATACTTTATTTTGATATTAAAAATGTATGCATCACAAGAGCTCTTCAATGGTCCCTCATAGACAAGTCTATGCAGAATTTTGACCTCAACAACCTCCCTAATAAATCTATGTATTTAGTGAATGCACGGTAAGATGAGTAATTCAAGTGTGTGTAATGAAGATTTTCAACCAAACAATAGAGCATTTTTCAACCTAAACAAAGCTATTTTGGATTTGAATAAATTTCTAGATGAGGGGGCTAGTCTTTGGTTTGGAGAATGAAGAGTTGGGAAAAAAGGTTCATGACATGTTTAAGATTTTATCACACTCTTTGTATTAGGTGTGTCTAAAAAAATAAAGGAAAATATTAATATTCATCTTGTTAGAGTTTATGATTGAGATTTTGTCTCATGTTCATTATTTTGGATATTATTGAGAACAAGTGTTTGTTAAATTAATGTTATTGAAAAACAATTGCTTGTTATGTTAATGTTAATTTTTTGTTATATTAATGTTATTGAGAACACAAATATTTGAGTTTGCATTCAGTTTTAAAAATAATTTTGCTTTCACATAACAAGAATAAAAAACAAAAATAAACTTTAATGATGTTTTTATCTTTTCTTGAATTTATGTTATTTGCATGCACAATTTTATAGTTAAATTCTTTATCAAAGGAATTAAAAAAGTGAGCTTTTGAAAATGGTGTGGAGTGACGGTAAAAGCACATTAATATTAGTATTGGAATTTTCATGCTTTAAGGAAGTGAAGTTTCAAAAATAGTACTGTATATTGGTAAGACTTAGCAAATTCTTATTTATATATTGATAACAATAGTTGGGTATGTTATTTAATTATTCTTTCTAGTGTAGCAGTAGTTAGGTTATGTATGTTGCTTTGTATTAAGTTTGATTAACTATAATATTACCTTTGATTCACGAGTATTGATATTACTATTAACTTTGCACCAGTAGATAGTAGGTAGAGAATTAATATGCATAGTTTTATTTCAATTTTAATTAATTACATTATTATTTTTGATTTTGCAACAATGGTTGTAGTAAGTATAAAGTTGTTTTTATAAATATAATCAAAATATAGTAAGCTAATACAAGACTAAAATAAATATCTTCAATAACAATAAAATTATTTGCTTTAAAATATAGTATCATTTTTCAAAGTAATTAAACAACTTAGTTGCCTAGATATTTATTAACTTCACGAAATAGTTCACCATTACATTTTAGTTCAACAAACAATCTTTCCTTTATGAAAAATCAGAAGGTACATTTTGAATGAGTTCCAGTCTGAACAAATCCACACCATTGAAGATGGGACCTTGAACTACTCCAAGAAAATGGGACGCATTGAGTTTTCTGATGGAGTCCAGCACTTTGCTTTCAATCAGAATGTCTGAAATCATTCTTCCGAAGGGAATAGTCTTTCTTGAAATATGAGGGTACTTCGCCCTTTCATCTTCTCTTGACTCACAAATAGAAGTCTTCAGATTCTCAAACAGAATATGAGAGATGTTGATCTCTATCTTTCTGCCAATGCAGAAAAGAGTATACTTGTGATCCGGACTGATGTAGGAGGAGGAGAGCATCTTCTTTCTATGGTGAAGAGAACCCAGAATAATCTCAGCCCATACTTGATAAAACGGCCTTAAGGTGCCCGTGTTATGAGAATCAATTCCAAAAGCCAGAGAGATTTGTTGTTCAACTTTAGACCAGTCAACTATTGCATGTTGAAGACCAGACCAACCTTCTTCATCATTCAGATTGTACAGCTTCCTAATGATCTTTTCAGTGATAACCACTTCATGCCCTAGCACAAATGAAATGATGGCAGTTGGAGTAACCGTTGCATGTACCCAGAAATCCTTCACAAGTTCAGGATAAATTGGACCAACCAATCTATCAAGATATTTAGACCATCCTTGCTCAAAGACTCTTGCATCACACTTAAAGCCATTTGCTTTTAGGTTGTTGATGTCCACAGCAGATTCACAAAGAACTTCAAGTTCTTCCGTGGGTATTAAGCATGTTTTCAATGGAGCATACTCATATTTGCGTAGAAGGATATGTGTAGAAGTGAGTCTTTCTTTTGAATTTGATGAACACGAAGATGTGTTCATGATGATTATGCTTTGAGATCAAATCAAAAACTAGGGTTTGAAAAACAGATGCAACAAAAGGGATGCACAAAAGAGAGAGAGAGAGAGAGAGAGAGAGAGAGAGAGAGAAAGAAGGAATGAAGGTGAAGCGGGTTATTTAAATGATTTGAAAATAACGAAATCATTATGCATTTAATGAGAAATGACATTAGGAGAGAGAACACGGTAAATGAAATGATTTAACACAGTTACCTAGATCGGCGTCTTTTCAACTGCACGCTTTTTACTAACCGTAAAGACACGCGTTCACCATCCGAAAATAGATGACAGCTGTATTTTTCTGAATAGACTTTACGCCTACTGATTCTGATCACTGCTTCTGATTGTCATTCTTTAGGAATGATCTTGTTCTGATAGGATCATCTTTCTTCCCAAGGATTACATCTTCTGAATGAGCTGAAGCAAGTCTAGGTGATCTTCTGACTGTTGGCTCTTCAGAAATCCTGAGATTTTCTAAAGATGCAGCAACTTGATCTTCTGATCCATTGCTTCTGAGACTGCCAGCTTCTGCGGTTTTGCTTCTTGGTTCTACTGCTTTTGATATATCAATATCAAAATCTGCAAAATTCTCAAACTGCTTTGGTTTTTCAAGGCCAAGCTTATCATCAAACCTGATATTGATTGATTCTTCTACAATCAATGTTTCAGTATTGTATACTCTGTAGCCTTTAGAGCGTTCAGAATATCCAAGAAGGAAACACTTTTGTGCTTTAGAATCAAACTTACCAAGATAATCTTTAGTATTCATAATAAAACATACACATCCAAAAGGATGGAAATATGAAATGTTGGGCTTTCTGTTCTTCCACAATTCATAAGGAGTCTTATTTAAAATAGGTCTGATAGAGATTCTATTCTGAATATAACACGCAGTGTTTATTGCTTCTGCCCAGAAATGCTTAGCCATATTGGTTTCATTGATCATGGTTCTGGCCATTTCTTGTAGAGTCCTATTCTTTCGCTCTACAACTCCATTTTGCTGTGGAGTTCTAGGGCAAGAGAAATCATGGGCAATACCATTTTCTTTGAAGAACTCCTCAAAGAATCTGTTCTCAAATTCGCCACCATGATCACTTCTGACCTTTATGATTTTGCACTTTTTCTCAGATTGGATCTGAGTGCAGAATTCAAAAAACACTGAATGAGACTCATCCTTGTGTTTCAAGAACTTTACCCATGTCTAGCGGCTATAATCATCTACAATGACTAATCCATATTTCTTCCCTCTAACAGATGCTGTTTTGACTGGGCCAAACAGATCAATGTGCAAGAGTTCTAACGGCCTTGAGGAAGAAACAACATTCTTAGACTTGAATGCAGGTCTGGAGAACTTTCCCTTCTGACATGCTTCACAAAGAGCATCTGATTTGTATTTCAGATTTGGGAGTCCTCTAACCAGATTTAGTTTGTTAATCTGAGAAATCTTTCTCAAACTAGCATGTCCTAATCTTCTGTGCCAGACCCATTGCTCCTCAGAAACAGACATAAGACAAGTCACCTTCTGCTTCTCAAGATCAGAAAGATCAATCTTATATATGTTGTTCTTTCTCTTTCCTGTAAATAGGATTGAGCCATCCTTCTGACTTACAGCCTTGCAAGACTTTTGATTGAAGATTATATCATAACCATTGTCACTTAATTGACTTATGGACAATAAGTTATGCGTTAATCCTTCTACAAGAAGTACATTGGTTATGGAAGGAGAGTTACCAAGGCTTATGGTTCCAGAACCAATGATTTTGCCCTTCTGATCTCCTCCAAACTTGACTTCTCCACTTGGCTTAAGCACCAGGTCTTCGAATGTAGACCTTCTTCCCGTCATGTGTCGCGAGCACCCAGAGTCCAGGTACCATGACATTTTACTTTTTGTCCTCTTTGTCGCCAAGGATATCTGCAACAGAAATTATCTTCTCCTTAGGTACCCACAATTTCTTGGGTCCTTTCTTGTTAGTTCTCCTCAAGTTCTGATTGAACTTGGGTTTAGCAGAATATTTAACAGGAGGAACAGCATGATATTCTTTAGGTTTGTCAGCATGATATTTCTTAGGATGTGTCACAAGCTTCTTGGTGTGAACAGTGTTAAACTTCTGTGCATGTGAAGTGAGCCTAATATCATGTGCATGGCCATATTTGAACTGATCATACAATGGCTTGTATGTGATCTTCAGATCATCAACAGGTTCAAATTTATGTGAGGTATCACCCTCATACCCAAAACCAAACTTTCTGTTTCCAGAAACACCATATATCATAGAAGCAAGATGACTTCTGCCAATACTTCTAGATAAGAACTTTCTGAAGCTCGAGTCATATTCTTTCAGAATATGATTCATGCTAGGAATGGATTTTTCTGTTTCAGAAGGAGATCCACTATCTTTGGATAGATTTAAAACTTTTTCCTTCAGTTCAGAATTTTCCAATTCCAGCTTCTTAGTTTCAAATTCAAACTGCTTTTTCAGCTTTTTGTATTTGATACTAAGATGAGCCTTTAGTTCCAGAAGTTCTGTTAAACTGGAAACTAACTCTTCTCTAGATAGTTCAGAAAATACCTCTTCTGAATCTGATTCTGATGTAGATTCTGATCCATCATCTTCTGTAGCCATCAGCGCGAAGTTGGCTTGCTCTTCTTCAGAGTCTGATTCTGATTCTGATTCAGAATCATCCCATGTTGCCATAAGACCTTTCTTCTTATGAAACTTCTTCTTGGGATTCTCCTTCTGAAGTTTTGGACACTCGTTCTTGTAATGTCCAGGCTCATTGCACTCATAGCAGACAGCCTTCTTCTTGTCAGATCTTCTGTCACCGGAATATTCTCCTCGTTCAAATCTCTTTGAACTTCTGAAGCCTCTGAACTTCCTTTGCTTGCTCTTCTAGAGTTGGTTTACCCTTCTGGAGATCAAGGACAGTTCATCTTCTTCTTCAGATTCTGATTCTTCAGGATCTTCTTCTCTAGCCTGAAAAGCGTTAGTGCATTTTTTAACATTAGATTTTAATGCAATAGACTTACCTTTCTTCTGAGGCTCGTTTGCATCCAGCTCTATTTCATGGCTTCTCAAGGCACTGATAAGCTCTTCCAACGAAACTTCATTCAGATTCTTGGCAATCTTGAATGCAGTCACCATTGGACCCCATCTTCTGGTTAAGCTTCTGATGATCTTCTTTACATGATCAGCCTTGGTGTAGTCTTTATCCAGAACTCTCAATCCAACAGTTAGAGTTTGAAATCTTGAGAACATCTTCTCAATATCTTCATCATCCTCCATCTTGAAGACTTCATATTTCTGGATTAGAGCAAGAGCTTTAGTCTCCTTGACTTGAGCATTTCCCTCATGGGTCATTTTCAATGACTCATATATATCATGGGCAGTTTCCCTGTTAGATATCTTCTCATACTCAGCATGAGAGATAGCATTCAGCAAAACAGTCCTACATTTATGATGATTCTTGAAAAGCTTCTTCTGATCATCATCCATTTCTTGCCTTGTAAGCCTTACGCCACTGGCTTTCACTGGATGTTTGTAACCATCCATCAGAAGATCCCATAATTCACCATCTAGACCAAGAAAGTAACTTTCCAGTTTATCTTTCCAGTATTCAAAGTTTTCACCATCAAATACTGGTGGTCTAGTATAACCATTGTTACCATTGTATTGCTCAGCAGAGCCAGATGTAGATGCAGATGTATTTGTTGGAATTTCACCAGCCATCTTTTACTGAAGCATTTTTCTCTTCTTGAATCTTTTCTAAACACGGTTAAGTGCTTGCACCTTAGAACCGGCGCTCTGATACCAATTGAAGGATAGAAAAACACTTAGAAAGGGGGGGGGGTTGAATAAGTGTAGTCTTAAAAACTTGAACGATAAAAACAATTTGCACAGTTATTTTTATCCTGGTTCGTTGTTAACTAAACTACTCCAGTCCACCCCCACGGAGTGATTTACCTCACCTGAGGATTTAATCCACTAATCGCAACAGATTACAATGGTTTTCCACTTAGCCCACGACTAAGTCTTCTAGAGTATCCTGATCACAACCTGATCACTCTAGGAATAAATGCTTAGACACAAGCTAAGACTTTCTTAGAGTATCCTGACCACCACGTGATCACTCTAATTACAACTGCTTAGACACAAGCTAAGACTTCCTAGAGTATCCTGATCAACACTTGATCACTCTAGTTACTTACAAATTAATGTAATCAATTCTAAGAGTATTACAAATGCTTCTGAAAAGCTATAATCACAACAGTGATATTTCTCTTAACGTTTAAGCTTAATCTCACTAATATATTACAACAGCAATGTAGTGAGCTTTGATGAAGATGAAGTTTCTGAGTTTTGAGTTGAACAGCGTTTCAGCAAGTTTTTCAGAATAAGTTCGTTCAGAATTAGTAACCTTGCTTCTCATCAGAACTTCATATTTATAGGCACTTGAGAAGATGACCGTTGGGAGCATTTAATGCTTTGCGTATTCCGTACAGCATTGCATTTAATGTTTCACGCTTTTGTCAACTACCTCGAGCCTTGTTCACGCTGTGTCTACTGACGTTTCCTTTAATAGCTTCCAACGTTCCTTTTGTCAGTCAGCGTAGCCTGCCACCTGTACTTTCTTCTGATCTAATGTTTGTGTATACAATGTTTGAATATCATCAGAGTCAAACAGCTTGGTGCATAGCATCTTCTTGTCTTCTGACCTTGAAGTGCTTCTGAGCGTGATACCATGAGAACTTCAGTGCTTCTGCTTCTGATCTCAAGTTCTTTTGATGCTTCCATAGACCCATGTTCTAATTCTGCCTTGACCATCTTCTGATGTCTTGCCAGACCATGTTCTGATGTTGCATGCTGAACCTTCTGAGACAAAGCTTCTGAGCGCTGATTTGTGCATACTCTTTATATATTTCCTGAAAGGGAAATTGCAATGTATTAGAGTACCACATTATCTCACACAAAATTCATATCCTTGTTATCATCAAAACTAAGAATATTGATCAGAACAAATCTTGTTCTAACACTTCTTTCCTCGAGCATAGATGAACAAATCTAAATCGAACTTTCATATTTCAAGTGTAGCTTTAATGCGCTTGAATGTCTACACAAAACTCCTTCTTTTACATATCTAAACAACAATATCTTGCAAATGCTCAAGGCACAAGATAAATATATAATATTTCTACCCTTGATAATGAAATACCACACATTTTATCATAATTAATATCAACTCTTTTTTTTCAACCATAATTTTTTGTTTTCTTATGACGAACCCCTCCTATGATTTTTTTACGTCTTATAAGAGTAGTAACGACCACTGAAAAAAATGGTTCTCTTTAATCTATTAGTGTTTAACTTAAAGTACAAAATTATTATTATTGGATCTATGTAATAAAAAATTGAAAGGAAAAAGGATGTGGAGTTATGTTGATAAAACTTTTGTTAAAGCCACAAATAAAAAAGACGAATTAATATATGCAAAACATTTGGAAACATAATGGTGTTGGTAATTCTAAGATCCTTACTTGGATCAATAATTTTATTTCTCAATCAATTAGTGTGAAACTAGCTAAATATGACACTACTAAGTAGGTTAGAGATCTTTTGAAATGTTTGCATAATCAGTCTAATTTTTTTAAAACAATACCAACTGAAGAGTAACATTAGAGCTCTTAAAGAAAATAGTATGACCACTTAATAATTTTATTCGACCATGAAAAATTTATGGGATCAATTGGCTCTTATGGAATCAACTAAGTTAAAATTTATCAAAGCATGCACCTACCAAAGAGAATAACATTGTCTTGTTCAATTTTAGATGGTCCTTAATGGTGATTTTGAGAGTCATTGTAGGAGTATTCTACATCATACTCCTCTTCTCAATGTTGATTCAATTGTTAATGAGTTATTGGAAGAAGACATCAAACTCAAGTCTCACACTAGTGTAATTTCAAATAAAGGATCTCTCACCACTCCTCCACCTGTTTTTGTTGCTCCTATTTACAAAGGAAAAGATCAAGGGAAAATTGAAGTTGGTATTGATGAATGTACTTTTTTCTAGGAAAAAGACCGTTGAAGTCAGAGTGTCCTAAATTATTTAGAGAAAATAAAAGAATTGTAATAATTCATCATTCAATGTTATTGTTGTTGCATATCATATTACCATTGCTTAAATATCTGATATTGCAGAGAAGCTCCAAAAGATTCTTGTCACTCAACCTCTACTTCCAATTTTGATTTATTAGCTTTTTTCCTTTTTAACTCCCTTCCTACCAATTTTGTAGTTATGCCATTTTTTATTTGGGACGTGTATGTGCTTTTATATTAAAGTACTTGGATTTTAATAGAGCTTTAGGAAAGCTACAAATAAATGATATCTCAGATTTTTGTGGTTGTAAACTTTCTAAAGTCTCAACTTTATCTTTTAATAGAAGTGTTTGTATTTTATATGTACCATTTGACTTAGTCCACTCTAATGTATGAGGTCTATGAATGGTTCCTACTAAATGTGGATCTATCGATGACTATACTCGTTATTTTTGGGTTTACCTAATGAAAAACCATTTTGAATATTTGAAATTTATCATATGTTTAGTGCGATGGTTAAGACTCAACGTAATATTGTTATAAAGTGTTTCCACTGTGATTTAGGTGGTAAATATATGTCTAATAAATTCTATGAATACTATCATATGATGATACTATTCGTCATACATCTTGTAGTGATACTCATAAGAAAATAGAGTTGATAAAAGAAAACATCATCACATTGTTGAGACTCCTTGTTCTATTTTGTTGTCTACTTTGGTTTCCAATGAGTTTTGGGGTGAAGCAGTTCTTAATACTATTCATTCTAATAGTATAATCATGTCATTTGTCACAACCAATTTTTCTCCTTTAGAAAAATTGCATGATTCTATCTCTAATTATTTTTCTGTGAAAGTCTTTGGTTCTATTTGCTTTGTTCTTCGTCCATAAGTAGAATGTAGTAAGTTATCTTCTCGTTCTGTCATGCGTGTTTTTCTTGGTTATGAGATTGGTCAACAGGGCTATCATTGTTATGATCCCCAAGTAACAAAACTTTATATTTTTCTCCATGTTGTATTTCTTGAACACATTCCTTTTTACTATATTTCCTTCTATTATCATGTTACTAGTAGTTTGGAACTTAATCATATTGATCTGTTTGGTCTTAATGATGACGTTTTTAGTGATTGTAATGATTTTGAACATCCTGGTGAAGACTTATCCATTGGGAGATATCTAAGAGGGGCAATGTTGATGGTCTTAAGGACCTCAGATTTTAAGACTATGAAAGAAATCAACACCCCAAGTCATACATGACAAGGAGATGCATATAAAATAACTCGTCTTCTGAATTAGCAAAGACAACTAAGTTAATCTGCTTCTCTTCAGAGCAGGGTTCCAATATGACATATTCATCAATGCTTGAGCAAGACATGCTTATGCTCTTGCAAAAGAATTTGACCTTTTTCTCCGTTGTGTACAAGGTCTCAAAATCTTTGACTCCCAACATTTCGAAGAACTTGTTGTCTATAGTGATTTTGCATGTCCTAGAAAAGGGTATGGTAAAACGAGAACACTATAACTACTAGAATCGAAACTAATATCGCAACTACCTAACATTCATATTTCAACAGGTTTATTATCAATTGTCCTATCAGATCGCCTCTCATTATCCACACAACATCTCCACAATTCCCCAATTGAGTATATGATTTTATGACGTTATTTTCGTCTAAATTCATAATAATTGCCATCTTCAGAAAAGAGAATGTAAAATAAAAAAGAGAGTTCAATACACACATACATAAATACTCGAATGGTGATTTTTTAATGAAAAATATTATTTTTGATAAATTTTTTGATATCCATAAATTCCATTTGAATATCGATGCTTAGTGCAAATAATTTAAAACTTTAATTTTATTTAAAAATAAATATAATATTAAATACCATTATTTTATTAGAAAACATATGTATTCAATTAAGTATCACTATTTTCATCATTTTTTTTAGCTATTGGGAACAAGATATATATAAGCAATTGTTTATCGATTAAATAAGTTTTTGGTCCTTATAAATATTGCAGTTTTTATTTTTAGTTTCTCCCTATCTTTAGGCAACAGTTTTTATCAAAAAAATATTGCCAAAATCACTTAAAATTGTTGCCTAGAGGGAAGGAGTGACTAAAAATAAAATTGTAATATTTATAAGGATACAAAATTTATTTAATCCATTATTTATTAATTGAGCAAGCATAAATATTGATGTGGAAATGATGACTTAGATTTTAGAAGAACAACTAGGCCGTTTTATCTGAACTTTAGTTTATACTTACGGTGGTGGTTCTTGTAATTAATTTAAGGTTCTTATCTTCAGCAGTAAAAACAAAAGCTCATAACCTCTCTTTCTAAAATTGCGAAAACAAGTAAATATCAATTAATCAATTAATATAAATAATTTTCATTGACTTTATTTTCCCTCGATAAAACAAGTAAACTCATTGGATACAGTTGAGAAAAGTAATTCCAAAACGAAGTAATTTAACGAACGAAAGCCTCAAAAAGAATTGTGAGGGAAGCAAGCATAAAAGCGAGTGCCTCACGTCGTTACCAACCCACCTCAACCTCTAATTTGGTTTTCCCAAAGTACAATTTTGGTTTAGCCATAAAAAGTAGAAAAAGAATAATTAATGGCAATTCATGTCATAAAAACACATAAATAAGGACAATTTCGTAAAATCAATTTACAAATTCCACAATAATAGTATTACAGCAAAACTCTATCATCTGTCATTTGTCATAATTTTTTTTCTTAATCCTACTAATATCTTAGGTTATATATATATATATATATATATATATATATATATATATATATATATATATATATATATATATATATATATATATATATATATATATATATATATATATATATATATATATATATATATATATATATATATATACATATATATATATATATATATATATCACTCGTTTGCATCTATTTTTTTTTCTATCTTCAAGCTTCGCACTCAACACTACACAGACACAAAATAGCAATGGAAGAGCTTCAAAAACCTACCCAAAACACAAATCTAGAACCTTCAAACTCCAACAATGCCGAAACCTTTTACGATGATATAGACAGTAACTGTTCCACTCCTTACGTGAGCGCTCCTTCGAGTCCAGGTCGCGGCGGACCACCTATCTCCTCCGGTTACTTCTACAGTGCTCCGGCGAGTCCGTTACATTTTTCTATAACCGCTTCTTCCTCTTACCACCACCAAACTACTACAACCTCTTCTGTTCCTCTGAGTTACGAGTTTGAATTCTCGGCCCGGTTCGGATCCACCGGTTCAGCCGTTCCCGGCTCAATGACCTCCGCGGATGAGTTGTTCCTGAACGGTCAGATCCGTCCCATGAAGCTTTCTTCTCACTTGGAACGTCCTCAGGTTCTTGCTCCTTTGCTGGATCTGGAGGAAGAAGATGAAGAAGAAAATGAAGTTGTTCGTGGGAGAGATCTGAGGCTGAGAGATAAATCTGTTAGGAGAAGAACCAGATCTATGTCGCCGTTGAGAAGTAACACGCATTTGGAGTGGACGGAGAACGAGAACAACGAAGAACAACATCACCATCATCATGATGATAATGATAATGATGATGAAGCTTGTGAGATTGAAAACCAGAACAATGATAACGGTGAAATGGAGAATGTTAAAGTTGATGAGATGGGTTTGGAGAGAATAGAGATAATAACACCTCCAGATTCAGCTTCATCTTCTAGATCTTCTTCAGCTGGAAGAAGCTCTAAGAGATGGGTTTTCTTGAAGGATTTTCTAAGAAGCAAAAGTGAAGGAAGAAGTAACAACAAGTTCTGGTCAACCATTTCATTTTCTCCAATAAAAGACAAGAAATCTAACTCTAGCAATCCAAATCCACATCCCCAGATTTCAAAGGAGAAAACTAGTGAAACACATAGAAATGGTTCAGGTTCATCAAGTAAAGGAAGTTCATCTTCTTCTACATCTCATAGCTGGGCTAAGAAAATGACGGGAAAGCCCATGAATGGCGTTGGGAAGAGACGCGTTCCACCTTCTCCACATGAGTTACACTATAAAGCAAACAGAGCACAAGCTGAAGAGTTGAGGAGAAAGACCTTTTTGCCCTACAGACAAGGTTTGCTTGGTTGTTTGGGTTTTAGTTCTAAGGGTTATGGGGCCATGAATGGCTTTGCTAGAGCCTTAAACCCTGTTTCCTCAAGGTAAATTAATCCCCTATTTCTTTGGGGTTAGTTTTCAGTTCTTCAAATTGTACATATCCTTATGATGATTATTAGTGTTATAGTTATTTCTTTAATCATTTTGGAACTATTAATCGTTTAGCTTCAAGGTCACTCACCCATGGTGAGAATTATTATGAGGTTGAAGATGATAAGAAAAAAAAACTATGTAGAATATACTATTGTACTCGCAGCATTTTATTATTTACACTATCGCTGTGAAGTAACTAGGGTTTATTTGTTATTTTATTATCATATATTATATGTTATATTCATACTTGTCTATTTGAAGTTTTTTTTGGTTAAGTTTGTTTATTTGAAGTTAAATGCACGAGATTTACTTAAGGAGTTAAGGTTAAACCTAGTTTATGTAATGTCATTATCATCACTTTGCTTACACTATCAATGAGTTACGTTTTTTTCAATGTAAATAGGTGGGGGATGTTACAGAATCCGCGTGGTGTGGGGAGCCAAGTAGTTGGGTAAGGTCCCATAGAAACAGCAATAGCATGGAAACAAACACCCAATCAATATATCACAATTGAAAGAAAGATGCTTGTGTTTTTGTTTGCATCTTTAAAGTTCTCAAGTATTTGTTGTATATAGAAGCAAATTGCATGAGATAGTTGTCGGGATCATGGTAATAAAAATGAGTTTGCTGGGTCCAAACTCCTAATATTATTGTGTTATGATGATAGAGATATGTTTAGGTCTAGGATAAACATGTTGGCAAATCTATAAAGACAAAGATGTGGACATAAAGTAGATTTAGATTATTATGATTATTATTATAACTTAGATTGGAGCTCATGTAAATCTTCATCATGAGATGTCACATTTTCTTTTTGGTTGCGTCTGAGTTACTAGCTATTTTTTTCTTTTTATAATTAGTCTTTTCAGCCATATATTTGCACGTTGCACCCTGAGATTTTTTTCTAACTTGGTACCCCACTCATTACTTTAGTTAAATGGTTTATGTTGATTATTCTTTAGTTGTTACTGTAGTTGAAAGAAAATTTGAAAATGAAACTTAATAATAACTACGAAACATGAGTCTGCATCAAAGGCCCCAGCTTATTTAATAAGCTGGCCGGCGTTTGAATTCGGATAGCTGTTTCATAAGTTGTGGCAAATTTTATAACAAAAATACTTTGATTGGCTTTTAAGCTTCATAAAGATAAGTGATTAGTGAAGAATGTTTAGTGGGAAACTAATTTTTTTTTCTTTTTCTGGTTTGTTGTACTGGAATAGTGCTTGTAGTACTAAATATAGTACTAACTAGCTGTGTGGAGATTCTTTACTTTTCGTGGATTGCCCAAATTACATTGTGGAAATAATCAAGGGTTAAATAAGTTTTTAGTCCCTGTAAATATGGCACTTTCCAGTTTTAGTCCCTACAAAAATTTCCTTCGAACTTTGGTCCCTGTAAGTTTTTCCGTCCCCATTAAGAGTCCCTCCCGTTAGATTCCACTAACGGAGGGTGACGTGTAACGCATACGTGGATATTATTTCTTTCTGATTTGCCAGCGTGGAAATGATAAGGGTTAAATCTCTTAAACAAAATCTCACCCACAGATTAAGTCTTTCTTTTTCACTGAAGCTCTCCTCTTTTCAACTGCAAACCCTAGATAACACTTCTCTCTTCCAACTTCCATCGTGGTCCCAACAACCTAGACAAGAAGAATCATTGTGGTCCTAAAACGAAGCATCTTGTGGTCCCAAAACGAAGCATCTTGTGGTCCCAAAACGAAGCATATTGGAGCTGAGTCGTTCGTTCTCTTTTCCGTGGACCAGGTATGTGAATGGTTCATCTTTCTTAGACTTTTTGCTATTTTCTAATCATAGTGGTTGTTAAACAAACATTAACTACTATAGGACAAAGATTTTGATTATTTAGTCGTATCTGTTGAGTACAGCATATGTACTTTATCTGTCGTTTTTTGTTGCCCTAGTTAGAAAATGAATTAAGTATTGTGTTTCCCTAGTTAGAAAATGAATTAAGTATTGTGTTGACCTAACAGGAAATGTCTAAGTTTAAAGTTATTTTCTACACAAGGGGCAAGTTTGTAAAAGACCCTGAACTGAAATACAATGGTGGGGACATGTATGCTTTTAGTGGTCAAGATAGTGACTATTGGTCTTTCTTTGAGGCCTGTGATTTAGTTAAGAGTATTGACCCTGAATTTGATTTTGAGAGGGTTAAGATGTGGTGGAAACATGAAGCAGGATCATTTGAAGCTGATTTAAATCCATTCAGAGATGATGGAGATTCTGCTGAGTTGGCTGCTTATGCTGTTGGTCATGGAGCTGAAGTTGAGATATATTGTGAGCCAAAACCAGATGAAGGAGAGCTGACTTTTATGGAATCTGTTAGGCAAAAAGGGAAGGGTAAGGCTTGTGCATCAGAGAAGGAACCATTACATGAATGCAGTGGAGATTCAAGTGATGAGAGTATCAAGGATGTACACTTTGATGACAGTGAGGAAGAAAGGATGAATGGGTTTGAAGATGACTTTGAGGAACTAGTGGGTGTAGGTAAAACTAGTGAAGTCAGGAGTCCACCTGTTACAAACAATGCTGTCCCTAATGAAACAGACAATAACATATTTATTACAGATGAGATGGGCAAGGCACATGTAATTGAGGAGGAATACATGACAGATGAATTGGACAGTGGAGCTGATGATGATAGTGGTGATGACAGACCATGTGTTATAAGGTTCAATGCAGAAGAATCTTTCACAAAAGATTTTGTTTTTAAAGTTGGAATGGAGTTTCGTTCACTTAAGCAGTTTAAAGATGCTATACTAGAGCACAATGTTCTTAATGGGAGGGAAGTTAAGTTTGTAAAGAATGATGCCAATAGATGTAGGGTTGTATGTAAGGATAAGGAGAAGTGTGATTACACTGTGTTATGTAGTAGAGTCCTAACATCCACTACTTTTAGGATTAAAACCTTGTATTCTAAGCACAAGTGTGGAAGACAGTTCTTTAATAGATGTGCTAAAGCTGATTGGGTGGCTAAGGTCATTGTTGATGGGTTGAAGAACAACACAAAGATGAAGTTGAATGATGTGGTGGCAGATGTTAGGCTTAGATATGCAACAGAAATTCCAGGTTGTAGGGCATTCAAGGCAAGGCAGATTGCTAGACAGATTGTGGAAGGTGACTCTAGTCAGCAATTCAACCTCCTT
Source organism: Vicia villosa (assembly GCF_029867415.1). Taxonomy (NCBI): domain Eukaryota; kingdom Viridiplantae; phylum Streptophyta; class Magnoliopsida; order Fabales; family Fabaceae; genus Vicia; species Vicia villosa. The sequence continues at coordinate 122,504,697 of NC_081180.1, read as the reverse complement.
TGGTCTTATGGTGCTGAGTTAAGAAGGGCATCCCCAGGGAATACATTCAAACTCAATACAACATGTGCTGGTGAAGGGTTAAATCCAAGATTTGAGAAGTGTTATATGTGTTTTGATGGGACTAAGATGGCATTAAAAAAAGCATGTAGACCTTTCATTGGATTGGATGGATGTCACTTGAAGCATAAATATGGTGGAATTCTGCTCATTGCTGTAGGAAGAGATCCAAATGATCAGTACTTGCCAATTGCATTTGCAGTTGTAGAAAATGAATCAAAGGACACTTGGAGCTGGTTCATGAAGTTGTTGTTGGAAGATATTGGTGATGGAAGATGGTGTTTTATCTCTGACCAGCAAAAGGTACAATATTTAGGTTGTTTACTTAAAATACAAAGTATGTATGTTATACAATGTTTACTTAAAAGTATTTGTATTTGTTTCAGGGTCTGGTCAATGTGTTTGATGAGGAGTATCCTTCCTTTGAGCATAGATTCTGTTTAAGGCATCTTTATGCTAACTTCAAAAAGAAGTTTGGTGGAGGGACATTGTTTAGGGATCTAATGATGGCTGCTGCTAAGGCAACTTATTATGAGGCACATGAGGCAAAGATGCTCATGATCAAGGAAGCAAATGTGGATGCTTATGAGTGGCTGCAGGCAATCCCCAAACACAAATGGTGTAAGCATGCATTTCCTTTCTACTCAAAATGTGATGTTTTAATGAATAATCTTAGTGAATCATTTAATGCTACCATACTTTTGCAAAGAGACAAACCAATTATAACAATGTTTGAGTGGATCAGAAACTACTTGATGGGTAGGTTTGCAACACTTAGGGAAAAGGTGAATGCTTATAAGGGTTATGTAATGACCAAACCATTAAGGAGACTAGATAGAGAAATAGAGAAAAGTGCTAGTTGGACAGCTACGTATGCTGGTAGGTTAACATTTCAGGTAACACATGTGCTTTTCACTGATAGCTTTGTAGTGGACCTAGAAAAACACACTTGTTCATGTAACTATTGGGAGTTGATTGGGATACCATGTAGGCATGCTGTAGCAGCCATTCATAGGAAAGTTGATGACCCAGTTAAGTATGTGCACAAATGTTATCTTAGGACCACTTATGAACACTGTTATAGTGAGGTGATAACACCTTTGAATGGGCAAAATAAGTGGCCTAAGACAGCACATCCTATTATCATGCCACCATTGTTCAAACGTGGCCCAGGGAGGCCCAAAAAACTACGCAGGAGAGAACCTGATGAGGCAAATCAAACCAAGTGGCAAAGAACAAATACATCCCACAGATGCAAGATATGCTTTGTACTAGGTCATAACAAGAGGACCTGCAAGAAAAATAAGCAAATAGTTGTTGTATCTGCTGCAAGAACATCACAAGAGGCTCCAACACAAGATGCTCCAACACAAGAGGCTCCAACACAAGATGCTCCAACACAAGAGGCTCCAACACAAGAGGCTCCTACTCAGGCTAGTCAAACAAGCAAAAAAAGGGTATTGGAACTAACTTAATTATTTCTTTTTTCCTGCATTTTTTAGTTTATGAGACTGACATATGTCTTATGATTTTTTTCAGGGGAGGCCTACAGGGTCTATCAACAAGAAAAAGAAAGATAAAGTGGCACCCAAGACAAAAAAATCTAAGACTGTTGAACCAGAATGTGATGTAGCTGCAAATGCTGTTCCTGATGCAGTTCCTGAAAAGGATGATGTCCAAGCTGATATTCCTATGCAAGATGATGTTCCAGTTCCTGATTCTGTTCCTGAAAAGGCTGATGTACAAGCTGATATCCCTGTGCAAGATGCTGACCCTGTTCAAGATGATGTTCAAGATGCTGTCCCTGTACAAGATGATGTTCAAGATGCTCCCAATACTGACATCAATGATTCACAGTCGTCTCTTAAAAAGTATTGTGGTATAGATGCTGAAACATTGGCTAAGATTCTTGATGATGATGAAATTCTAGATGTTCAACCATTGAATGTTGACACATCTCCTGTGAAAAGAACAGTCAAAACTTTTGTTGGTAAAGCTCCAAAGGTGGTCAAGAAAACTTCCAAATCCACTGCTTCTTCTTCATCCAGGCCAACATGTTCAGAACCTGTAAGTCTTATTTGGACACTTCACACTTTTTTAAATGACTGATTCATATAGATTAACTGTACTTGTTCATTATTACTAGGTCAAAAAACCAATCCAGAAGCATAAGCCCAAGAAGATTGTTGATATGGGTGTTCAAAAAAGGCAGAGTGACAGACTTAGGACCATAAAAACAAAGAATATACCTGGCCCTGGAAAGAAGCCTGATGACCCTTTGGTCATTTATGAAGATGAAGCAACCTCAAACCAATCCAAGGGTGGGAAGCAGTCAGAAGATTGGGAGGCCATTTGCAAAAGGATGACTCAGTAGGATGACTTAGTGATGCCATGTTGTTTAGTTTGAATGAACTCAGTAGGAAAAATGTTATGATTGTAATGTTAGTGAGGCTAGTCCTCTAACTATTTTCATGTTACTGCTATCTGCCTTGTGTTTTGTGAACATATGTATCAAAACTAATGTTATGTCAATGGTTTTTTGTGCAAATTTTGGAGACCAATTATAAGTCATTAGTAGGTGACTTTATATGACAAGTACTGATCAAATTTTATGGTCAAGTATATATGTTTTACAGGTCGGTTTAAAGATGAATTATATGTCACTTTGATGACACATTTTATAGTCAACTATATGTCAAATTTTATAGTAAAATATAGACAAAATATAGCCAAATTATAGACACATATATGTCAACTGGTGTAAACAAAAAAACAGATTATAATTGAATGAGAATAACTGATACAACATTAATACATATTGGCCATACAAAACACACTGATACAACAAAACATTACATCCAACTCACATTACATCCAACTCAGATTAACAAACATTACATTTAACTAATTCAAATTCAACAAATTAACAAACATTACATTTAACTAATTCAAATTCAACAATTAACAAACTCAGATACTAATTCAAATTCAACAATTAACAAACTCAGATTTAGTACCAACAACATTACATCCAAAATGATCATTCCAAACACTGATTCAACAATTACATTTCCATAGAAAATACAAATTGACTATTACAGACACAACAATACACCAAGTCTTCATCTTTCCATACACAACATCTGACTTTATCTTCACCTTCAATTTCTTGTTCTTCTTCTGTGAAATTTCGTACAACTCTCTCATAGTTTCAAGAGAAATTGATACCTCCTTCATCTTGCTCTCATGATCTGACATTTCGTGAACACCGGTTCGTTGAGCAATATCATCATCCCATATAAATAAGTTACAAGTTTCATCACCTTGCCAAAATGGACATCTCCAAAACAGGCGCCCTTTGTTAGCTCCATTCTTACAGTAATACGAAATCATACGAGCATCACACGCACATCTCCTACCTGGACGTGTACTCACACTTGATGAAGATGTTGGCTTCGTTCTCCTAGACGAAGATGACATCGTGAGATTGCAAGCGACGTATTCAATTGAGCGACTAACTCAAACGAAGCAAGAGAAGGAAGCCAAAGAAGGGATTGTGAAATTTGAGAGTGTGGAGATGAAGAACGAAGCTGCATAAGAATAAGCTGCAGAAGAAATTAGGGTTAAAGTTTTTTCACGATCCCCTTATGTCTAAACACAATTGTCCTACGTGTCACCAATAAAAACAGCTGTAAAAAAAAATTCACACCTTTGGCATGACACGTCACCCTCCGTTAGTGGAATCTAACGGGAGGGACTCTTAATGGGGACGGAAAAACTTACAGGGACCAAAGTTCGAAGGAAATTTTTGTAGGGACTAAAACTGAAAAGTGCCATATTTACAGGGACCTCATACATATTTAACCCAATAATCAAGCAATGGTTTTTCTTTTCGGGTTGCTCTTTCCACCTTTAGTGGTGAAGAGCTATCCTTTACTAAATTAAAAAATTGTTATTGTTTAACTATGGGTTGCAAAAATGGGTTGTGGTCCATCAGACTGGTCCGCGTATCCATCAAAAAATTTGTAGGTTAGGTTGAAATTTTGGATTCGCCGTCCACCAAAACTCGACCCGCAATAACCTGCCACCCGCCAAAGCTCTCCCCATTAAAATCCGCCACCTGCAAAAAACTGTCTCGCCTATTCTTACACCCGTCTCCTTAAGTCCCCCTTTTTAGCTAATTATAATAATTTGAATTCTTGATGGTTTTATTTAATACAAGTTTGAAATCAAACATGACAACTAGGTTCATCACAGCTCTAGCTATGAACCAGTCGGGAATCGAACTTGGGTCTATGGGTCTATACCGTTAGAGAGTACTATTCTACCACTAGACCAGTGGTGCTTGTTTGTAACACTTTAAAAATATATTACATGTGTAACTATGCAAATCTACACCATCTAATGTAACTAATTAATGGTATTATATATTATACGGGCTATGTTGTTATTCTTATCCTTATCAACATAAGGAAAATTCAATTAAGTTCTTCATAAAAATGCAAGATTTAATTTGGTCCCCAATAAAAAGAAAAAAAACTTCGAGTCGTTGTAAAAAAAGTAAATAATAGTTTTTAAAATCATGTGTTCATTCTAGAAATTTTACACATTATAAGAATGTTGAAACTTATTATTTTCACATGATGAAGACATAAGGAGACATACCTTCATCTATTACGATGCGATGGATCGTAAATATAAACTTTTGAGTCGCTATTTATCTTTTATCCTATCTTTGTTTCTAACGAATTGTTCTTGATGGTAATAAGGTGGAGAAACTTTATGGCAAATTCACTTGTACTCTCTCACTTGGATAGTTGAAGTGAACGGGCTCTATATTCTACCTCTTAATATGATATGTATACTGTAAGTTATTTATTAGTTGTCAAAGATATTGGATATTTAAAAGGGAATAAGCATTGCCAAGAAATGGTTCTTCTAGAATCAATGCATCCATCCCATTGGCGTCTGTGAAACCAAGGATTTACGGTGGTTACTTTCTATGTAAAAATAGACCATTGCTTGCACATTATTTGGGATACTTGATTACTCGAGTTGCAACATCGTGGTTAATGAGACTAGGCTTGTATAGAAATTTACCGTGTTGTTGAATGATGTATGCGATAATAGTTCTTGTTATGGTATGGTACAATAACCCTTCTATGTTTCTTCAATTTGTATGAATGATTACAGCTAGAGTCCCACAGTCCTGCAGCAATTTACAGAGTAATCAGATGGTGTGGAGATGGGCTTATAGCCCAGAAAGAATGTATCACAAATTAGATCAAGAAAGCATCTTATTTGACAATTCAACATTCCTTATTTAGAATGGGCGAATTCAATGCCAAGAAAGTATTTAGGCAAACCTAAATTCTTGATCTTGAAGGATTCCTGGAGAACTACTTTGATGTTGCCAAATTTAATAAGTTAGCCACCAACTAGTAACACTTCATAAAAAAATACTATCAATAATACGAAGGACAAAGGCGAGCTTTAGAGACGGCTTGCTGATAATTAAGTTGGAATAAGGTCAACTTCTCATAATGATTCCAACTCGCCTTTTTGAGGCCATATATGGATTTAATAATTTGGTTAGGCCTAGACACTACATCCCCAGGGGTTACTTCCATATAAACATCTTCTTGAAAGTATCCATGTACGAAGGTATTGTTTATATCAAGTTTACGCATGTTTCAACTGTGTTTAGGAGATAGTGTGATTACTAGTCTCACATTGGTCATTTTGGCTAGAGTGGAGTATGTACCAAACAAATCTAGTCCCTATATTTTGGTATACCCTTTTGCCACAATCTGCCTTATATCGTTCAATCAACCATCTCAGTGATGCTTGATTTCGTATGTCCATCTGCATCCTATTGGTTTTACACAAGGAGGGATGTCAACTAGTTTCCACATACCAGTCCTCTTGTCGGGTTTGGTTCTAACAATCAAACTTACTAGCCTCCGCATAAGACTTTAATTCAGTCTGTATAATGATAGACAAGGAAAAAACGACAGAGAGATTTGAGCATATTAGATAAAGACATTGGGACGAGATTATAACATTTAAAAAAACATCACAATAAAGTATGACATCGAAATGTGAAATATAAAGTAGATAGTAGGTAAATCATAGATTAAATGTTCATAAACGTTATATATAATGCTTTAAAAAATATTCTTGATTAAAAAACCAACTAATTCAAAAACAAAAAACGAACAAGTTTAATTCAAACTATGGTAAAAAAAAATGTTGCTTTTGAGGCTCATAAATGACCATTTACAATTACTATGAACTAAAAAAGGTGAAGCATGGACGTCAAAGTGCAACAAAATGAAAAAACCCTATTTGTGTACCAGCCGGGAATCGAACCCGGGTCTGTACCGTGGCAGGGTACTATTCTACCACTAGACCACTGGTGCTTGTTGGTAACACTTTAAAAATATGTTACACGTGTAACTATGCAAATCTACACCATCTAATGTAACTAATTAATGGTATTATATATTGCACGTGCTGTGTTGTTATTATTATCCTTATCAACATAAGGAAAATTCAATTAAGTCCTTCAAAAAAATGCAAGATTTAATTTAGTCCCCAATAAAAAGCAAACAAACTTCAAGTCGTTGTAAACAAAAGTAAATAATAGTTTTTAAAATCATGTGTACATTCTAGAAATTTAACACATTATAAGAATGTTGAAACTTATTATTTTCACATGATGAAGACATAAGGAGACATACCTTTATCTATTACGATGCGATGGATCGTAGATATAAACTTTTGAGTCGCTATTTATCTTTTTACCTATCTTTCTTTCTAACGAATCGTTCTTGATGGTAATAAGGCGGATAAACTTTATGGCAAATTCACTTGTGCTCTCTCACTTGGAAATTTGAAGTGAACGGGCTCTATATTCTACCTCTTAATATGATATGTATACCGTAAGTTATTTATTGGTTGTCAAAGATATTGGATACTTTCTATGAAACCAAGGATTTGCGGTGGTTACTTTCTATGTAAAAATAGACCATTGCTTGCACATTATTTGGGATACTTTATTACTCGAGTTGCAACATCGTGGTTAATAAGACTAGGCTTGTATAGAAATTTATCGTGTTGTTAAATGATGTATGCGATAATAGTTCTTGTTAGGGATGGCAATGGGCAGGGTTTGGGCAGGGTCCTATAGTACCCGTCCCCATATCCGCAGTTTAAAAAAATCCTCGTACCCGAGTCCAAACTCGCGTGGGCATCAATTCATGCCCGTACCCATACCCTGTGGGTACCTCAATGCCCATACCCGTACCCATTTACCCGCATTTATAGTAAAATTAAATCGTTTAATTACAAAATATCATATAATTTAAGTCTTTTTAACAATATTAAAAAAATTATGTATGTTATTGTTGAGTTAAGAAACAAATAAACACTTTGATTAAAATGTGTAATCATTTAATAGCGATATATTTTTAAAAAAATTTAGAATCATGCATTTTTATATAATAATATAAATGACATTATAGAAATATGTAGTGTGAGTATGGGGCGGGTTGGGTAGTAAGGTACTCGTGCCCGCACCTAGAGCTGGCAAAACGGGCTACCCGGCCCGCATCGGGCCGGCCTGTGACGGGCTCGGGCCTTTGTCGGGCCGGGCCAAAAAGCCCGGAATTTAAACGGGCTATAATTTAGTTGTTCAAGCCCGGCCCTTTAAGAGTTACGGTTATTCGGGCCGGCCCGGATTATATTTAATATTATTTTTTTAATTAAAAAAGTACTTTTTTTAAAAAATTAATAGATCCTAATCTAAAATTTAAAAATATATTACTCCCTCCGTTCCTTTTTAAGTGTCGTTTTAGCAAAAAGCTCTTCCACCAAGATAGTGGATTATTAGAGTTACTTTTTCCATTATACCCTTATTTATTTTTCTCTTTCTAAATAAATTCAATCATATACTCTCTTTTTCCAATAACTAATTGAAAAATTTGAGGTGGAGTTATTGAAAAAATAAGGGTATAAATGACAAATTATAACATTAAATTATAAAATGACACTTAAATAGGAACAAAAAAATTCTTCTAAAACGACACTTAAAAAGGAACAAAGGGAGTAGTTTACAATTGTATCTCAAATTAACTATAGACTTTGCAAATGAATAGCTTTAACTTAATAAGTTAATTTCACTTAGTTAAACTTTAGAACATTTAGGAACAAGATTAGCTTTAAATGAAAGTTAATAAACAGAACTATAAAAATATAAGTTGCAAGTAATATAGTGAAAATAAAATATAAAGAAATAATATGAAAAGATGAATTTGATAAAGTCCAAGATAAATTTGTCTTGTGAGAGGTTACTCTACTGCTCTATCTTTAATGGTAAAAAATGCACCATTCCCATAATTAAAAACTTTGTCAGAGCAATATGTAGAGTTTAAAAATTAACATAGTTAAATTAATTGAAGAGTATACTGCTACCTCATCATCTATTTCAAATATTAGAAATTAATTGAAGAGATAATTTCAACAATTGATGAACCAAACACTTTTGCTCCTACATTGTAGTCAGACAACTTAGTGTGAACTGTGAACACATACTTTGTTTATTTGACATGAACTTATACTTTGTTTGTTTTACTAGGTGTAAATATTGAACAATTATATTAACATGTTTAATATAATAAATAACCAATCTTGTATTAATAATTTAAAAAATATGGATATTTGTAACAGAGTATGTTAGAATTTTTATAAAAAAATAAAATATATAAATAAGCGGGCTACCCGCAACCCGGCGGGCTAGCCCGGTAACACATCGGGCTTTTAACGGGCCGGGCTTTTAAGCCCGGATGATACACGGGCTCAAAATTTTATGTTCAAACCCGGAATTGTTTACGGGCTTTCGGGCCGGCCCGGTTTGTCCGGCCCATTTTGCCAGCTCTAGCATCATGGCAACATGCAAGAACCAGGTTCGATTCCTGGGAGTCACAGAGGAGCGCCTACAAGGAGATGATGAATGGCGCCAAACTACCTCTGTCGTCAATGAACCAAAAGTATATGGAAGAGACAAAGATAAAGACAAGATTGTCGAGTTTCTTCTAAACGATGCTGGTGGTCTTCAATGATGAAAGGGTAAATACACATTTTAACTTGAAAATATGGGTTTGTGTTTCTGATGATTTTAGTATGATGAAAGTTTTGGAGTCCATTATAGAATCTGCTGTTGGACAAAATCCAGATCTCTCGTCTTTAGAAGCAATGCAAAAAAAGGTTCGAGAAATTTCTCGTCTTTAGAAGCAATGCAAAAAAAGGTTCGAGAAATTTTGCAAAGCAAAAGGTATTTACTTGTTCTTGATGATGTGTGGAGTGAAGACCAAGAGAAATGGAATAAGTTGAAGTATTTGTTGCAATGTGGAAATGGAACGAAAGGGGCATCTGTTTTGGTCACTACTCGACTTGATATTGTTGCGTCCATTATGGAAACGTATCCGTCTCATGGTTTGGCAGGTTTAGCTGATGATGACATCTGGTCTTTGTTCAAACAATGCGCTTTTGGACCAAATAGAGAGGGGCGTGCAGAGCTTGTAGCAATAGGCAAGGAGATAGTTAGAAAATGTGTGGGTTCGCCTCTTGCCGCCAAAGCACTAGGAAGCCTTTTGTGCTTTAAAAGGGAGGAACGTCAATGGCTTTCTATAAAGGAAAGCAAGTTATGGAATTTATCCGAGGATAATCCTATCATGTCTGCTTTGAGACTAAGCTACTTTAATTTGAAATCATCACTGAGGCCGTGTTTTACTTTTTGTGCTGTTTTTCCTAAGGATTTTGAAATGGTGAAGGAACAACTAATCCATCTTTGGTTGGCAAATGGATTTATTGCATCCAGAGGAAATTTAGAGGTGGAGCATGTTGGTCATGAAGTGTGGAATGAATTATACGCGAAGTCATTTTTTCAAGAAGTCAAAACTGATGAAAAGGGTAATGTTACTTTCAAAATGCATGATTTATTTCATGATTTAGCTCAGTCTATTATGGGAGAAGAATGTCTCGCTTCTGGGGCTGAAAGCTTGACTAGTTTGTCTACCAGAGTTCACCATATAAGTTGTTCCTTTATTAATTTTGATAAACAATTGGACTACAACACTATCATATCCCATTCAAGAAAGCAGAATCATTACGAAGTTTTCTTCAGTTAGATGTTCCCTTTGGATACACAGGTTCATTTCCATCAATCACTCCTCTTCGAGCATTACGAACAAGTTGCTCGGAACTTTCGGCACTAAAGAGTTTAACACATCTAAGGTATTTGGAACTTTTTTATTGTTTCATCGAAACCTTGCCTGAGTCTGTTTGTAAGTTGCAGAATTTGGAAATACTAAAACTTGATTCTTGTCACATTCTATCAAGTTTACCAAACCACTTGACACAATTACAAGCTCTCAGGCATCTTTTGATTAAAAATTGCAATTCATTAGTATCAACGCCTTCCAATATTAGTAAGTTAACCTGTCTAAAAACATTGAGCACTTTCACTGTGGGTTCGAAGAAGGGATTTGGTTTAGCAGAGTTACGTGACTTGCAACTAGGAGGGAAGCTGCACATCAAAGGCCTTGAGAATGTGTCAAGTGAATGGGATGCTAAAGAAGCTAATTTGATTGGTAAAAAGGAGTTAAATCGCTTATACCTGTCATGGGATAGTTATGCTAATTCACAAGGCATTGATACTAATGTTGAGCGAGTACTTGAAGTCCTTGAGCCTCACACAGGTCTCAAGGGTTTTGGGATTAAGGGATATGCAGGAATACATTTTCCGGATTGGATGAGAAATACTTCTATTTTGGAAGGCTTAGTTGATGTTATACTCTACAACTGTAAAAACTGTAAGTGGCTTCCTCCACTTGGTAAATTACCTTATTTAACCACTCTTTATGTATCTGGAATGAGAGACTTAAAATACATTGATGATGACTTATAGAGCTGGCAAAACGGGCTACCCGGCCCGCATCGGGCCGGCCTGTGACGGGCTCGGGCCTTTGTCGGGCCGGGCCAAAAAGCCCGGAATTTAAACGGGCTATAATTTAGTTGTTCAAGCCCGGCCCTTTAAGAGTTACGGTTATTCGGGCCGGCCCGGATTATATTTAATATTATTTTTTTAATTAAAAAAGTACTTTTTTTAAAAAATTAATAGATCCTAATCTAAAATTTAAAAATATATTACTCCCTCCGTTCCTTTTTAAGTGTCGTTTTAGCAAAAAGCTCTTCCACCAAGATAGTGGATTATTAGAGTTACTTTTTCCATTATACCCTTATTTATTTTTCTCTTTCTAAATAAATTCAATCATATACTCTCTTTTTCCAATAACTAATTGAAAAATTTGAGGTGGAGTTATTGAAAAAATAAGGGTATAAATGACAAATTATAACATTAAATTATAAAATGACACTTAAATAGGAACAAAAAAATTCTTCTAAAACGACACTTAAAAAGGAACAGAGGGAGTAGTTTACAATTGTATCTCAAATTAACTATAGACTTTGCAAATGAATAGCTTTAACTTAATAAGTTAATTTCACTTAGTTAAACTTTAGAACATTTAGGAACAAGATTAGCTTTAAATGAAAGTTAATAAACAGAACTATAAAAATATAAGTTGCAAGTAATATAGTGAAAATAAAATATAAAGAAATAATATGAAAAGATGAATTTGATAAAGTCCAAGATAAATTTGTCTTGTGAGAGGTTACTCTACTGCTCTATCTTTAATGGTAAAAAATGCACCATTCCCATAATTAAAAACTTTGTCAGAGCAATATGTAGAGTTTAAAAATTAACATAGTTAAATTAATTGAAGAGTATACTGCTACCTCATCATCTATTTCAAATATTAGAAATTAATTGAAGAGATAATTTCAACAATTGATGAACCAAACACTTTTGCTCCTACATTGTAGTCAGACAACTTAGTGTGAACTGTGAACACATACTTTGTTTATTTGACATGAACTTATACTTTGTTTGTTTTACTAGGTGTAAATATTGAACAATTATATTAACATGTTTAATATAATAAATAACCAATCTTGTATTAATAATTTAAAAAATATGGATATTTGTAACAGAGTATGTTAGAATTTTTATAAAAAAATAAAATATATAAATAAGCGGGCTACCCGCAACCCGGCGGGCTAGCCCGGTAACACATCGGGCTTTTAACGGGCCGGGCTTTTAAGCCCGGATGATACACGGGCTCAAAATTTTATGTTCAAACCCGGAATTGTTTACGGGCTTTCGGGCCGGCCCGGTTTGTCCGGCCCATTTTGCCAGCTCTAGCATCATGGCAACATGCAAGAACCAGGTTCGATTCCTGGGAGTCACAGAGGAGCGCCTACAAGGAGATGATGAATGGCGCCAAACTACCTCTGTCGTCAATGAACCAAAAGTATATGGAAGAGACAAAGATAAAGACAAGATTGTCGAGTTTCTTCTAAACGATGCTGGTGGTCTTCAATGATGAAAGGGTAAATACACATTTTAACTTGAAAATATGGGTTTGTGTTTCTGATGATTTTAGTATGATGAAAGTTTTGGAGTCCATTATAGAATCTGCTGTTGGACAAAATCCAGATCTCTCGTCTTTAGAAGCAATGCAAAAAAAGGTTCGAGAAATTTCTCGTCTTTAGAAGCAATGCAAAAAAAGGTTCGAGAAATTTTGCAAAGCAAAAGGTATTTACTTGTTCTTGATGATGTGTGGAGTGAAGACCAAGAGAAATGGAATAAGTTGAAGTATTTGTTGCAATGTGGAAATGGAACGAAAGGGGCATCTGTTTTGGTCACTACTCGACTTGATATTGTTGCGTCCATTATGGAAACGTATCCGTCTCATGGTTTGGCAGGTTTAGCTGATGATGACATCTGGTCTTTGTTCAAACAATGCGCTTTTGGACCAAATAGAGAGGGGCGTGCAGAGCTTGTAGCAATAGGCAAGGAGATAGTTAGAAAATGTGTGGGTTCGCCTCTTGCCGCCAAAGCACTAGGAAGCCTTTTGTGCTTTAAAAGGGAGGAACGTCAATGGCTTTCTATAAAGGAAAGCAAGTTATGGAATTTATCCGAGGATAATCCTATCATGTCTGCTTTGAGACTAAGCTACTTTAATTTGAAATCATCACTGAGGCCGTGTTTTACTTTTTGTGCTGTTTTTCCTAAGGATTTTGAAATGGTGAAGGAACAACTAATCCATCTTTGGTTGGCAAATGGATTTATTGCATCCAGAGGAAATTTAGAGGTGGAGCATGTTGGTCATGAAGTGTGGAATGAATTATACGCGAAGTCATTTTTTCAAGAAGTCAAAACTGATGAAAAGGGTAATGTTACTTTCAAAATGCATGATTTATTTCATGATTTAGCTCAGTCTATTATGGGAGAAGAATGTCTCGCTTCTGGGGCTGAAAGCTTGACTAGTTTGTCTACCAGAGTTCACCATATAAGTTGTTCCTTTATTAATTTTGATAAACAATTGGACTACAACACTATCATATCCCATTCAAGAAAGCAGAATCATTACGAAGTTTTCTTCAGTTAGATGTTCCCTTTGGATACACAGGTTCATTTCCATCAATCACTCCTCTTCGAGCATTACGAACAAGTTGCTCGGAACTTTCGGCACTAAAGAGTTTAACACATCTAAGGTATTTGGAACTTTTTTATTGTTTCATCGAAACCTTGCCTGAGTCTGTTTGTAAGTTGCAGAATTTGGAAATACTAAAACTTGATTCTTGTCACATTCTATCAAGTTTACCAAACCACTTGACACAATTACAAGCTCTCAGGCATCTTTTGATTAAAAATTGCAATTCATTAGTATCAACGCCTTCCAATATTAGTAAGTTAACCTGTCTAAAAACATTGAGCACTTTCACTGTGGGTTCGAAGAAGGGATTTGGTTTAGCAGAGTTACGTGACTTGCAACTAGGAGGGAAGCTGCACATCAAAGGCCTTGAGAATGTGTCAAGTGAATGGGATGCTAAAGAAGCTAATTTGATTGGTAAAAAGGAGTTAAATCGCTTATACCTGTCATGGGATAGTTATGCTAATTCACAAGGCATTGATACTAATGTTGAGCGAGTACTTGAAGTCCTTGAGCCTCACACAGGTCTCAAGGGTTTTGGGATTAAGGGATATGCAGGAATACATTTTCCGGATTGGATGAGAAATACTTCTATTTTGGAAGGCTTAGTTGATGTTATACTCTACAACTGTAAAAACTGTAAGTGGCTTCCTCCACTTGGTAAATTACCTTATTTAACCACTCTTTATGTATCTGGAATGAGAGATTTAAAATACATTGATGATGACTTATAGAGCTGGCAAAACGGGCTAGTATCACTTCATAACAAAATACTATCAATAATACGAAGGACAAAGGCGAGCTTTAGAGACGGCTTGCTGATAATTAATTTGGAATAGGGTCGACTTCTCATAATGATTCCGACTCGCCTTTTTGAGGCCATATATGGATTTAATAATTTGGTTAGGCCTAGACACGACATCCCCAGGAGTTACTTCCATATAAACATCTTCTTAAAAGTATCCATGTACGAAGGTATTGTTTATATCAAGTTTACGCATGTTTCAACTGTGTTTAGGAGTTAGTGTGATTACTAGTCTCACATTGGTCATTTTGGCTAGAGTGGAGTATGTATCAAGCAAATCTAGTCCCTATATTTTGGTATACCCTTTTGCCACAATCTGCCTTATATCGTTCAATCAACCATCTCAGTGATGCTTGATTTCGTATGTCCATCTAAATCCTATTGGTTTTACACAAGGAGGGAGGTCAACTAGTTTCCATATACCAATCCTCTTGTCGGGTTTGGTTCCAACAATCAAACTTACTAGCCTCCGCATAAGACTTTAATTCAGTCTGTATAATGATAGACAAGGAAAAAACGACAGAGAGATTTGAGCATATTAGATAAAGACATTGGGACGAGATTATAACATTTAAAAAAACATCACAATAAAGTCTGACATCAAAATGTGAAATATAAAGTAGATAGTAGGTAAAGCGTAGATTAAATGTTCATAAATATTATATACAATGCTTTAAAAAATATTCTTGATTAAAAAACCAACTAATTCAAAAACAAAAAACGAACAAGTTTAATTCAAACTATGGTAAAAAAAAATATGTTGCTTTTGACGCTCATAAATGACCATTTACAATTACTATCATCTCAAAAAGGTAAAGCATGGACGTCAAAGTGCAACAAAATGAATAAAACTCTATTTGTGCACCAGCCGGGAATCGAACCCGGGTCTGTACCGTGGCAGGGTAATATTCTACCACTAGACCAATGGTGCTTGTTGGTTACATTTTAAAAATATGTTACATGTGTAACTATGCAAATCTACACCATCTAATGTAACTAATTAATGGTATTATATATTGCATGTGCTGTGTTGTTATTATTATCCTTATCAACATAAGGAAAATTCATTTAAGTCCTTCAAAAAAATGCAAGATTTAATTTAGTCCCCAATAAAAAGCAAAAAAACTTCAAGTCGTTGTAAAAAAAAGTAAATAATAGTTTTTAAAATCATGTGTACATTCTAAAAATTTAACCCATTATAAGAATGTTGAAACTTATTATTTTCACATGATGAAGACATACCTTTATCTATTACGATGCGATGGATCGTAGATATAAACTTTTGAGTCGCTATTTATCTTTTTACCTATCTTTCTTTCTAACGAATCGTTCTTGATGGTAATAAGGTGGATAAACTTTATGGCAAATTCACTTGTGCTCTCTCACTTGGAAAGTTGAAGTGAACGGGCTCTATATTCTACCTCTTAATAAGATATGTATACTGTAAGTTATTTATTGGTTGTCAAAGATATTGGATATTTAAAAGGGAATAAGCATTGCCAAGAAATGGTTCTTCTAGAATCAATGCATCCATCCCATTGGTGTCTGTGAAACCAAGGATTTGCGGTGGTTACTTTCTATGTAAAAATAGACCATTGCTTGCACATTATTTGGGATACTTGATTACTCGAGTTGCAACATCGTGGTTAATAAGACTAGGCTTGTATAGAAATTTACCGTGTTGTTGAATGATGTATGCGATAATAGTTCTTGTTATGGTATGGTACAAGAACCCTTCTATGTTTCTTCAATTTGTATGGATGATTACAACTAGAGTCCCTCAGTCCTACAACAATTTACAGAGTAATCAGATGGTGTGGAGATGGGCTTAGAGCCCATAAAGAATGTATCACAAATGAGATCAAGAAAGCATCTTATTTGACATTTCAACATTCCATATTTAGAACGGGCGAATTCAATGCCAAGAAAGTATTTAGGCAAACCTAAGTTCTTGATATTGAAGGATTCCTGGAGAACTACTTTGATGTTGCCATATTTAATAAGTTAGTCACCAACTAGTATCACTTTATAACAAAATACTATCAATAATACGAAGGACAAAGGCGAGCTTTAGAGACGGCTTGCTGATAATTAAGTTGGAATAGGGTCGACTTCTCATAATGATTCCGACTCGCCTTTTTGAGGCCATATATGGATTTAATAATTTGGTTAGGCCTAGACACGACATCCCCAGGGGTTACTTCCATATAAACATCTTCTTAAAAGTATCCATGTACGAAGGTATTGTTTATATCAAATTTACGCATGTTTCAACTGTGTTTAGGAGTTAGTGTGATTACTAGTCTCACATTTGGTCATTTTGGCTAGAGTGGAGTATGTATCAAACAAATCTAGTCCCTATATTTTGGTATACCCTTTTGCCACAATCTGCCTTATATCGTTCAATCAACCATCTCAGTGATGCTTGATTTCGTATGTCCATCTGCCTCCTATTGGTTTTACACAAGGAGGGAGGTCAACTAGTTTCCATATACCAGTCCTCTTGTCGGGTTTGGTTCCAACAATCAAACTTACTAGCCTCCGCATAAGACTTTAATTCAGTCTATATAATGATAGACAAGGAAAAAACGACAAAGAGATTTGAGCATATTAGATAAAGACATTGGGACGAAATTATAACATTTAAAAAAACATCACAATAAAGTATGACATCAAAATGTGAAATATAAAGTAGTTAGTAGGTAAAGCGTAGAGTAAATGTTCATAAACATTATATACAATGCTTTAAAAAATATTCTTGATTAAAAAACCAACTAATTCAAAAACAAAAAACGAACAAGTTTAATTCAAACTATGGTAAAAAAAATATGTTGCTTTTGAGGCTCATAAATGACCATTTACAATTACTATCATCTAAAAAAGGTAAAGCATGGACGTCAAAGTGCAACAAAATGAATAAAACTCTATTTTTGCACCATCCGGGAATCAAACCCGGGTCTGTACCGTGGCAGGGTACTATTCTACCACTAGACCACTGGTGCTTGTTAGTTACACTTTAAAAATATGTTACATGTGTAACTATGCAAATCTACACCCTCTAATGTAACTAATTAATGGTATTATATATTGCATGTGCTGTGTTGTCATTATTATCCTTATCAACATAAGGAAAATTCATTTAAGTCCTTCAAAAAAATGCAAGATTTAATTTAGTCCCCAATAAAAAGCAAAAAAACTTCAAGTCGTTGTAAAAAAAAAGTAAATAATAGTTTTTAAAATCATGTGTACATTCTAAAAATTTAACCCATTATAAGAATGTTGAAACTTATTATTTTCACATGATGAATACATAAGGAGACATACCTTTATCTATTACCATGCGATGGATCGTAGATATAAACTTTTGAGTCGCTATTTATCTTTTTACCTATCTTTCTTTCTAACGAATCGTTCTTGATGGTAATAAGGTGGATAAACTTTATGGCAAATTCACTTGTGCTCTCTCACTTGGAAAGTTGAAGTGAACGGGCTCTATATTCTACCTCTTAATAAGATATGTATACTGTAAGTCATTTATTGGTTGTCAAAGATATTGGATATTTAAAAGGGAATAAGCATTGCCAAGAAATGGTTCTTCTAGAATCAATGCATCCATCCCATTGGCGTCTGTGAAACCAAGGATTTGCGGTGGTTACTTTCTATGTAAAAATAGACCATTGCTTGCACATTATTTGGGATACTTGATTACTCGAGTTGCAACATCGTGGTTAATGAGACTAGGCTTGTATAGAAATTTACCGTGTTGTTAAATGATGTATGCGATAATAGTTCTTGTTATGGTATGGTACAAGAACCCTTCTATGTTTCTTCAATTTGTATGGATGATTACAGCTAGAGTCCCACAGTCCTGCAACAATTTACAGAGTAATCAGATGGTGAGGAGACAGGCTTAGATCCCAGAAAGAATGTATCACAAATGAGATCAAGAAAGCATCTTATTTGACATTTCAACATTCCATATTTAGAACGGGCGAATTCAATGCCAAGAAAGTATTTAGGCAAACCTAAGTTCTTGATATTGAAGGATTGCTGGAGAACTACTTTGATGTTGCCAAATTTAATAAGTTAGTCACCAACTAGTATCACTTCATAATGAAATACTATCAATAATACGAAGGACAAAGGCGAGCTTTAGAGAAGGCTTGCTGATAATTAAGTTGGAATAGGGTCGACTTCTCATAATGATTCCGACTCGCCTTTTTGAGGCCATATATGGATTTAATAATTTGGTTAGGCCTAGACACGACATCCCCAGGGGTTACTTCCATATAAACATCTTCTTAAAAGTATCCATGTACGAAGGTATTGTTTATATCAAGTTTACGCATGTTTCACCTGTGTTTAGGAGTTAGTGTGATTACTAGTCCCACATTGGTCATTTTGGCTAGAGTGGAGTATGTATCAAGCAAATCTAGTCGCTATATTTTGGTATACCCTTTTGCCACAATCTGCCTTAAAAGTATCCATGTACGAAGGTATTGTTTATATCAAGTTTACGCATGTTTCAACTGTGTTTAGGAGTTAGTGTGATTACTAGTCCCACATTGGTCATTTTGGCTAGAGTGGAGTATGTATCAAGCAAATCTAGTCCCTATATTTTGGTATACCCTTTTGCCACAATCTGCCTTATATCGTTCAATCAACCATCTCAGTGATGCTTGATTTCGTATGTCCATCTGCATCCTATTGGTTTTACACAAGGAGGGAGGTCAACTAGTTTCCATATACCAGTCCTCTTGTCGGGTTTGGTTCCAACAATCAATCTTACTAGCCTCCGCATAAGACTTTAATTCAGTCTGTATAATGATAGACAAGGAAAAAACGACAGAGAGATTTGAGCATATTAGATAAAGACATTGGGACGAGATTATAACATTTAAAAAAACATCACAATAAAGTATGACATCGAAATGTGAAATATAAAGTAGATAGTAGGTAAAGCGTATATTAAATGTTCATAAACGTTATATATAATGCTTTAAAAAATATTCTTGATTAAAAAACCAACTAATTCAAAAACAAAAAATGAACAAGTTTAATTCAAACTATGGTAAAAAAAATATGTTGCTTTTGAGGCTCATAAATGACCATTTACAATTACTACTCCCTCCGTTCCTTTTTAAGTGTCGTTTTAGCAAAAAGCTCTTCAACCAAGATAGTGGATTATTAGAGTTACTTTTCCTAATATACCCTTATTTATTTTTTTCTTTCCAAATAAATTCAATCATACACTCTCTTTTTCCAATAACTAATTGAAAAATTTAAGGTGGAGTTATTGAGAAAATAAGGGTATAAATGACAAATTATAACATTAAATTATAAAACGACACTTAAATAGGAACAAAAAAATTCTTCTAAATTGACACTTAAAAAGGAACGGAGGGAGTATCATCTAAAAAAGGTAAAGCATGGACGTCAAAGTGCAACAAAATGAATAAAACCCTATTTGTGCACCAGCCGGGAATCGAACTCGGGTCTATACCGTGGCAGGGTACTATTCTACCACTAGACCACTGGTGCTTGTTGGTTACACTTTAAAAATATGTTACATGTGTAACTATGCAAATCTACACCATCTAATGTAACTAATTAATGTTATTATATATTGCATGTGCTGTGTTGTTATTATTATCCTTATCAACATAAGGAAAATTCATTTAAGTCCTTCAAAAAAATGCAAGATTTAATTTAGTCCCCAATAAAAGGCAAAAAAACTTCAAGTCGTTGTAAAAAAAAGTAAATAATAGTTTTTAAAATCATGTATACATTCTAAAAATTTAACCCATTATAAGAATGTTGAAACTTATTATTTTCACATGATGAAGACATAAGGAGACATACCTTTATCTATTACGATGCGATGGATCGTAGATATAAACTTTTGAGTCGCTATTTATCTTTTTACCTATCTTTCTTTCTAACGAATCGTTCTTGATGGTAATAAGGTGGATAAACTTTATGGCAAATTCACTTGTGCTCTCTCACTTGGAAAGTTGAAGTGAACGGGCTCTATATTCTACCTCTTAATAAGATATGTATACTGTAAGTTATTTATTGGTTATCAAAGATATTGGATATTTAAAAGGGAATAAGAATTGCCAAGAAATGGTTCTTCTAGAATCAATGCATCCATCCCATTGGCGTCTGTGAAACCAAGGATTTGCGGTGGTTACTTTCTATGTAAAAATAGACCATTGCTTGCACATTATTTGGGATACTTGATTACTCGAGTTGCAACATCGTGGTTAATGAGACTAGGCTTGTATAGAAATTTTCCGTGTTGTTAAATGATGTATGCGATAATAGTTCTTGTTATGGTATGGTAAAAGAACCCTTCTATGTTTTTTCAATTTGTACGGATGATTACAGCTAGAGTCCCTCAGTCCTACAACAATTTATAGAGTAATCAGATGGTGTGGAGATTGGCTTAGATCCCAGAAAGAATGTATCACAAATGAGATCAAGAAAGCATCTTATTTGACATTTCAACATTCCATATTTAGAACGGGCGAATTCAATGCCAAGAAAGTATTTAGGCAAACCTAAGTTCTTGATATTGAAGGATTGCTGGAGAACTACTTTGATGTTGCCAAATTTAATAAGTTAGTCACCAACTAGTATCACTTCATAACAAAATACTATCAATAATACGAAGGACAAAGGCGAGCTTTAGAGAAGGCTTGCTGATAATTAAGTTGGAATAGGGTCGACTTCTCATAATGATTCCGACTCGCCTTTTTGAGGCCATATATGGATTTAATAATTTGGTTAGGCCTAGACACGACATCCCCAGGGGTTACTTCCATATAAACATCTTCTTAAAAGTATCCATGTACGAAGGTATTGTTTATATCAAGTTTACGCATGTTTTAACTGTGTTTAGGAGTTAGTGTGATTACTAGTCTCACATTGGTCATTTTGGCTAGAGTGGAGTATGTATCAAACAAATCTAGTCCCTATATTTTGGTATACCCTTTTGCCACAATCTGCCTTATATCGTTCAATCAACCATCTCAGTGATGCTTGATTTCGTATGTCCATCTGCATCCTATTGGTTTTACACAAGGAGGGAGGTCAACTAGTTTCCATATACCAGTCCTCTTGTCGGGTTTGGTTCCAACAATCAAACTTACTAGCCTCCGCATAAGACTTTAATTCAGTCTGTATAATGATAGACAAGGAAAAAACGACAGAGAGATTTGAGCATATCAGATAAAGACATTGGGACGAGATTATAACATTTACAAAAAACATCACAATAAAGTATGACATCGAAATGTGAAATATAAAGTAGATAGTAGGTAAAGCGTATATTAAATGTTCATAAACGTTATATATAATGCTTTAAAAAATATTCTTGATTAAAAAACCAACTAATTCAAAAACAAAAAACGAACAAGTTTAATTCAAACTATGGTAAAAAAAATATGTTGCTTTTGAGGCTCATAAATGACCATTTACAATTACTATCATCTAAAAAAGGTAAAGCATGGACGTCAAAGTGCAACAAAATGAATAAAACTCTATTTGTGCACCACCCGGGAATCGAACCCGGGTCTGTACCGTGGCAGGGTACTATTCTACCACTAGACCACTGGTGCTTGTTGGTTACACTTTAAAAATATGTTACATGTGTAACTATGCAAATCTACACCCTCTAATGTAACTAATTAATGGTATTATATATTGCATGTGCTGTGTTGTTATTATTATCCTTATCAACATAAGGAAAATTCATTTATGTCCTTCAAAAAAATGCAAGATTTAATTTAGTCCCCAATAAAAAGCAAAAAAACTTCAAGTCGTTGTAAAAAAAAGTAAATAATAGTTTTTAAAATCATGTGTACATTCTAAAAATTTAACCCATTATAAGAATGTTGAAACTTATTATTTTCACATGATGAAGACATAAGGAGACATACCTTTATCTATTACCATGCGATGGATCGTAGATATAAACTTTTGAGTCGCTATTTATCTTTTTACCTATCTTTCTTTCTAACGAATCGTTCTTGATGGTAATAAGGTGGATAAACTTTATGGCAAATTCACTTGTGCTCTCTCACTTGGAAAGTTGAAGTGAACGGGCTCTATATTCTACCTCTTAATAAGATATGTATACTGTAAGTTATTTATTGGTTATCAAAGATATTGGATATTTAAAAGGGAATAAGAATTTCCAAGAAATGGTTCTTCTAGAATCAATGCATCCATCCCATTGGCGTCTGTGAAACCAAGGATTTGCGGTGGTTACTTTCTATGTAAAAATAGACCATTGCTTGCACATTATTTGGGATACTTGATTACTCGAGTTGCAACATCGTGGTTAATGAGACTAGGCTTGTATAGAAATTTTCCGTGTTGTTAAATGATGTATGCGATAATAGTTCTTGTTATGGTATGGTACAAGAACCCTTCTATGTTTCTTCAATTTGTATGGATGATTACAGCTAGAGTCCCACAGTCCTGCAACAATTTACAGAGTAATCAGATGGTGAGGAGACGGGCTTAGATCCCAGAAAGAATGTATCACAAATGAGATCAAGAAAGCATCTTATTTGACATTTCAACATTCCATATTTAGAACGGGCGAATTCAATGCCATGAAAGTATTTAGGCAAACCTAAGTTCTTGATATTGAAGGATTGCTGGAGAACTACTTTGATGTTGCCAAATTTAATAAGTTAGTCACCAACTAGTATGACTTCATAATGAAATACTATCAATAATACGAAGGACAAAGGCGAGCTTTAGAGACGGCTTGCTGATAATTAAGTTGGAATAGGGTCGACTTCTCATAATGATTCCGACTCGCCTTTTTGAGGCCATATATGGATTTAATAATTTGGTTAGGCCTAGACACGACATCCCCAGGGGTTACTTCCATATAAACATCTTCTTAAAAGTATCCATGTACGAAGGTATTGTTTATATCAAGTTTACGCATGTTTTAACTGTGTTTAGGAGTTAGTGTGATTACTAGTCTCACATTGGTCATTTTGGCTAGAGTGGAGTATGTATCAAACAAATCTAGTCCCTATATTTTGGTATACCCTTTTCCCACAATCTGCCTTATATCGTTCAATCAACCATCTCAGTGATGCTTGATTTCGTATGTCCATCTGCATCCTATTGGTATTACACAAGGAGGGAGGTCAACTAGTTTCCATATACCAGTCCTCTTGTCGGGTTTGGTTCCAACAATCAAACTTACTAGCCTCCGCATAAGACTTTAATTCAGTCTGTATAATGATAGACAAGGAAAAAACGACAGAGAGATTTGAGCATATCAGATAAAGACATTGGGACGAGATTATAACATTTAAAAAAAACATCACAATAAAGTATGACATCGAAATGTGAAATATAAAGTAGATAGTAGGTAAAGCGTATATTAAATGTTCATAAACGTTATATATAATGCTTTAAAAAATATTCTTGATTAAAAAACCAACTAATTCAAAAACAAAAAACGAACAAGTTTAATTCAAACTATGGTAAAAAAAATATGTTGCTTTTGAGGCTCATAAATGACCATTTACAATTACTATCATCTAAAAAAGGTAAAGCATGGACGTCAAAGTGCAACAAAATGAATAAAACTCTATTTGTGCACCAGCCGGGAATCGAACCAGGGTCTGTACCGTGGCAGAGTACTATTCTACCACTAGACCACTGGTGCTTGTTGGTTACACTTTAAAAATATGTTACATGTGTAACTATGCAAATCTACACCATCTAGTGTAACTAATTAATGGTATTATATATTGCATGTGCTGTGTTGTTATTATTATCCTTATCAACATAAGGAAAATTCATTTAAGTCCTTCAAAAAAATGCAAGATTTAATTTAGTCCCCAATAAAAAGCAAAAAAACTTCAAGTCGTTGTAAAAAAAGTAAATAATAATTTTTAAAATCATGTGTACATTCTAAAAATTTAACCCATTATAAGAATGTTGAAACTTATTATTTTCACATGATGAAGACATAAGGAGACATACCTTTATCTATTACGATGCGATGGATCATAGATATAAACTTTTGAGTCGCTATTTATCTTTTTACCTATCTTTCTTTCTAACGAATCGTTCTTGATGGTAATAAGGTGGATAAACTTTATGGCAAATTCACTTGTGCTCTCTCACTTGGAAAGTTGAAGTGAACGGGCTCTATATTCTACCTCTTAATAAGATATGTATACTGTAAGTTATTTATTGGTTGTCAAAGATATTGGATATTTAAAAGGGAATAAGCATTGCCAAGAAATGGTTCTTCTAGAATCAATGCATCCATCCCATTGGCGTCTGTGAAACCAAGGATTTGCGGTGGTTACTTTCTATGTAAAAATAGACCATTGCTTGCACATTATTTGGGATACTTGATTACTCGAGTTGCAACATCGTGGTTAATGAGACTAGGCTTGTATAGAAATTTTCCGTGTTGTTAAATGATGTATGCGATAATAGTTCTTGTTATGGTATGGTACAAGAACCCTTCTATGTTTCTTCAATTTGTACGGATGATTACATCTAGAGTCCCACAGTCCTGCAGCAATTTACAGAGTAATCAGATGGTGTGGAGATGGGCTTAGAGCCCAGAAAGAATGTATCACAAATGAGATCAAGAAAGCATCTTATTTGACATTTCAACATTCCATATTTAGAACGGGCGAATTCAATGCCAAGAAAGTATTTAGGCAAACCTAAGTTCTTAATATTGAAGGATTTCTGGAGAACTACTTTGATGTTGCCAAATTTAATAAGTTAGTCACCAGCTAGTATCACTTTATAACAAAATACTATCAATAATACGAAGGACAAAGGCGAGCTTTAGAGACGGCTTGCTGATAATTAAGTTGGAATAGGGTCGACTTCTCATAATGATTCCGACTCGCCTTTTTGAGGCCATATATGGATTTAATAATTTGGTTAGGCCTAGACACGACATCCCCAGGGGTTACTTCCATATAAACATCTTCTTAAAAGTATCCATGTACGAAGGTATTGTTTATATCAAGTTTACGCATGTTTTAACTGTGTTTAGGAGTTAGTGTGATTACTAGTCTCACATTGGTCATTTTGGCTAGAGTGGAGTATGTATCAAACAAATCTAGTCCCTATATTTTGGTATACCCTTTTGCCACAATCTGCCTTATATCGTTCAATCAACCATCTCAGTGATGCTTGATTTCGTATGTCCATCTGCATCCTATTGGTTTTACACAAGGAGGGAGGTCAACTAGTTTCCATATACCAGTCCTCTTGTCGGGTTTGGTTCCAACAATCAAACTTACTAGCCTCCGCATAAGACTTTAATTCAGTCTGTATAATGATAGACAAGGAATAAACGACAGAGAGATTTGAGCATATCAGATAAAGACATTGGGACGAGATTATAACATTTAAAAAAACATCACAATAAAGTATGACATCGAAATGTGAAATATAAAGTAGATAGTAGGTAAAGCGTATATTAAATGTTCATAACGTTATATATAATGCTTTAAAAAATATTCTTGATTAAAAAACCAACTAATTCAAAAACAAAAAACGAACAAGTTTAATTCAAACTATGGTAAAAAAAATATGTTGCTTTTGAGGCTCATAAATGACCATTTACAATTACTATCATCTAAAAAAGGTAAAGCATGGACGTCAAAGTGCAACTAAATGAATAAAACTCTATTTGTGCACCAGCCGGGAATCGAACCCGGGTCTGTACCGTGGCAGGGTACTATTCTACCACTAGACCACTGGTGCTTGTTGGTTACACTTTAAAAATATGTTACATGTGTAACTATGCAAATCTACACCATCTAGTGTAACTAATTAATGGTATTATATATTGCATGTGCTGTGTTGTTATTATTATCCTTATCAACATAAGGAAAATTCATTTAAGTCCTTCAAAAAAATATAAGATTTAATTTAGTCCCCAATAAAAAGCAAAAAAACTTCAAGTCGTTGTAAAAAAAGTAAATAATAATTTTTAAAATCATGTGTACATTCTAAAAATTTAACCCATTATAAGAATGTTGAAACTTATTATTTTCACATGATGAAGACATAAGGAGACATACCTTTATCTATTACGATGCGATGGATCGTAGATATAAACTTTTGAGTCGCTATTTATCTTTTTACCTATCTTTCTTTCTAACGAATCGTTCTTGATGGTAATAAGGTGGATAAACTTTATGGCAAATTCACTTGTGCTCTCTCACTTGGAAAGTTGAAGTGAACGGGCTCTATATTCTACCTCTTAATAAGATATGTATACTGTAAGTTATTTATTGGTTGTCAAAGATATTGGATATTTAAAAGGGAATAAGCATTGCCAAGAAATGGTTCTTCTAGAATCAATGCATCCATCCCATTGGCGTCTGTGAAACCAAGGATTTGCGGTGGTTACTTTCTATGTAAAAATAGACCATTGCTTGCACATTATTTGGGATACTCGATTACTCGAGTTACAACATCGTGGTTAATGAGACTAGGCTTGTATAGAAATTTACCGTGTTGTTGAATGATGTATGCGATAATGGTTCTTGTTATGGTATGGTACAAGAACCCTTCTATGTTTCTTCAATTTGTATGGATGATTACATCAAGAGTCCCACAGTCCTGCAGCAATTTACAGAGTAATCAGATGGTGTGGAGATGGGCTTAGAGCCCAGAAAGAATGTATCACAAATGAGATCAAGAAAGCATCTTATTTGACATTTCAACATTCCATATTTAGAACGGGCGAATTCAATGCCAAGAAAGTATTTAGGCAAACCTAAGTTCTTAATATTAAAGGATTTCTGGAGAACTACTTTGATGTTTCCAAATTTAATAAGTTAGTCACCAGCTAGTATCACTTCATAACAAAATACTATCAATAATACGAAGGACAAAGGCAAGCTTTAGAGACGGCTTGCTGATAATTAAGTTGGAATAGGGTCAACTTCTCATAATGATTCCGACTCACCTTTTTGAGGTCATATATGGATTTAATAATTTGGTAAGGCCTAGACACGACATCCCCAGGGGTTACTTCCATATAAACATCTTCATAAAAGTATCCATGTACGAAGGTATTGTTTATATCAAGTTTACGCATGTTTCAACTGTGTTTAGGAGTTAGTGTGATTACTAGTCTCACATTGGTCATTTTGGCAAGAGTGGAGTATATATCAAACAAATCTAGTCCCTATATTTTGGTATACCCTTTTGCCACAATCTGCCTTATATTGTTCAATCAACCATCTCAGTGATGCTTGATTTCGTATGTCCATCTGCATCCTATTGGTTTTACACAAGGAGGGAGGTCAACTAGTTTCCATATACCAGTCCTCTTTTCGGGTTTGGTTCCAACAATCAAACTTACTAGCCTCCGCATAAGACTTTAATTCAGTCTGTATAATGATAGACAAGGAAAAAACGACATAGAGATTTGAGCATATTAGATAAAGACATTGGGACGAGATTATAACATTTAAAAAAACATCACAATAAAGTATGACATCGAAATGTGAAATATAAAGTAGATAGTAGGTAAAGCGTATATTAAATGTTCATAAACGTTATATATAATGCTTTAAAAAATATTCTTGATTAAAAAACCAACTAATTCAAAAACAAAAAACGAACAAGTTTAATTCAAACTATGGTAAAAAAAATATGTTGCTTTTGAGGCTCATAAATAACCATTTACAATTACTATCATCTAAAAAAGGTAAAGCATGGACGTCAAAGTGCAAAAAAATGAATAAAACTCTATTTGTGCACCAGCCGGGAATCTAACCCGAGTCTGTACCGTGGCAGGGTACTATTCTACCACTAGACCACTGGTGCTTGTTGTTTACACTTTAAAAATATGTTACATGTGTAACTATGCAAATCTACACCATCTAATGTAACTAATTAATGTTATTATATATTGCATGTGCTGTGTTGTTATTATTATCCTTATCAACATAAGGAAAATTCAATCAAGTCCTTAAAAAAATGCAAGATTTAATTTAGTCCCCAATAAAAAGCAAAAAAACTTCAAGTCATTGTAAAAAAAAGTAAATAATAGTTTTTAAAATCATGTGTACATTCTAAAAATTTAACCCATTATAAGAATGTTGAAACTTATTATTTTCACATGATGAAGACATAAGGAGACATACCTTTATCTATTACGATGCGATGGATCGTAGATATAAACTTTTGAGTCGCTATTTATCTTTTTACCTATCTTTCTTTCTAACGAATCGTTCTTGATGGTAATAAGGTGGATAAACTTTATGGCAAATTCACTTGTGCTCTCTCACTTGGAAAGTTGAAGTGAACGGGCTCTATATTCTACCTCTTAATAAGATATGTATACTGTAAGTTATTTATGGGTTGTCAAAGATATTGGATATTTAAAATGGAATAAGAATTGCCAAGAAATGGTTCTTCTAGAATCAATGCATCCATCCCATTGGCGTCTGTGAAACCAAGGATTTGCGGTGGTTACTTTCTATGTAAAAATAGACCATTGCTTGCACATTATTTGGGATACTTGATTACTCGAGTTGCAACATCGTGGTTAATGAGACTAGGCTTGTATAGAAATTTACCGTGTTGTTGAATGATGTATGCGATAATGGTTCTTGTTATGGTATGGTACAAGAACCCTTCTATGTTTCTTCAATTTGTATGGATGATTACATCAAGAGTCCCACAGTCCTGCAGCAATTTACAGAGTAATCAGATGGTGTGGAGATGGGCTTAGAGCCCAGAAAGAATGTATCACAAATGAGATCAAGAAAGCATCTTATTTGACATTTCAACATTCCATATTTAGAACGGGCGAATTCAATGCCAAGAAAGTATTTAGGCAAACCTAAGTTCTTAATATTAAAGGATTTCTGGAGAACTACTTTGATGTTTCCAAATTTAATAAGTTAGTCACCAGCTAGTATCACTTCATAACAAAATACTATCAATAATACGAAGGACAAAGGCAAGCTTTAGAGACGGCTTGCTGATAATTAAGTTGGAATAGGGTCAACTTCTCATAATGATTCCGACTCACCTTTTTGAGGTCATATATGGATTTAATAATTTGGTAAGGCCTAGACACGACATCCCCAGGGGTTACTTCCATATAAACATCTTCATAAAAGTATCCATGTACGAAGGTATTGTTTATATCAAGTTTACGCATGTTTCAACTGTGTTTAGGAGTTAGTGTGATTACTAGTCTCACATTGGTCATTTTGGCTAGAGTGGAGTATGTATCAAACAAATCTAGTCCCTATATTTTGGTATACCCTTTTGCCACAATCTGCCTTATATCGTTAAATCAACCATCTCAGTGATGCTTGATTTCGTATGTCCATCTGCATCCTATTGGTTTTACACAAGGAGGGAGGTCAACTAGTTTCCATATACCAGTCCTCTTGTCGGGTTTGGTTCCAACAATCAAACTTACTAGCCTCCGCATAAGACTTTAATTCAGTCTGTATAATGATAGACAAGGAAAAAACGACAGAGAGATTTGAGCATATCAGATAAAGACATTGGGACGAGATTATAACATTTAAAAAAAAACATCACAATAAAGTATGACATCGAAATGTGAAATATAAAGTAGATAGTAGGTAAAGCGTATATTAAATGTTCATAACGTTATATATAATGCTTTAAAAAATATTCTTGATTAAAAAACCAACTAATTCAAAAACAAAAAACGAACAAGTTTAATTCAAACTATGGTAAAAACAATATGTTGCTTTTGAGGCTCATAAATGACCATTTACAATTACTATCATCTAAAAAAGGTAAAGCATGGACCTCAAAGTGCAACAAAATGAATAAAACTCTATTAGTGCACCAGCCGGGAATCGAACCCGGGTCTGTACCGTGGCAGGGTACTATTCTACCACTAGACCACTGGTGCTTGTTGGTTACACTTTAAAAATATGTTACATGTGTAACTATGCAAATCTACACCATCTAATGTAACTAATTAATGTTATTATATATTGCATGTGCTGTGTTGTTATTATTATCCTTATCAACATAAGGAAAATTCAATCAAGTCCTTCAAAAAAATGCAAGATTTAATTTAGTCCCCAATAAAAAGCAAAAAAACTTCAAGTCATTGTAAAAAAAAGTAAATAATAGTTTTTTAAAATCATGTGTACATTCTAAAAATTTAACCCATTATAAGAATGTTGAAACTTATTATTTTCACATGATGAAGACATAAGGAGACATACCTTTATCTATTACGATGCGATGGATCGTAGATATAAACTTTTGAGTCGCTATTTATCTTTTTACCTATCTTTCTTTCTAACGAATCGTTCTTGATGGTAATAAGGTGGATAAACTTTATGGCAAATTCACTTGTGCTCTCTCACTTGGAAAGTTGAAGTGAACGGGCTCTATATTCTACCTCTTAATAAGATATGTATACTGTAAGTTATTTATGGGTTGTCAAAGATATTGGATATTTAAAATGGAATAAGAATTGCCAAGAAATGGTTCTTCTAGAATCAATGCATCCATCCCATTGGCGTCTGTGAAACCAAGGATTTGCGGTGGGTTACTTTCTATGTAAAAATAGACCATTGCTTGCACATTATTTGGGATACTTGATTACTCGAGTTGCAACATCGTGGTTAATGAGACTAGGCTTGTATAGAAATTTACCGTGTTGTTAAATGATGTATGCGATAATAGTTCTTGTTATGGTATGGTACAAGAACCCTTCTATGTTTCTTCAATTTGTATGGATGATTACAGCTAGAGTCCCACAGTCCTGCAACAATTTATAGAGTAATCAGATGGTGAGGAGACGGGCTTAGATCCCAGAAAGAATGTATCACAAATGAGATCAAGAAAGCATCTTATTTGACATTTCAACATTCCATATTTAGAACGGGCGAATTCAATGCCAAGAAAGTATTTAGGCAAACCTAAGTTCTTGATATTGAAGGATTGCTGGAGAACTACTTTGATGTTGCCAAATTTAATAAGTTAGTCACCAACTAGTATCACTTCATAATGAAATACTATCAATAATACGAAGGACAAAGGCGAGCTTTAGAGACGGCTTGCTGATAATTAAGTTGGAATAGGGTCGACTTCTCATAATGATTCCGACTCGCCTTTTTGAGGCCATATATGGATTTAATAATTTGGTTAGGCCTAGACACGACATCCCCAGGGGTTACTTCCATATAAACATCTTCTTAAAAGTATCCATGTACGAAGGTATTGTTTATATCAAGTTTACGCATGTTTCAACTGTGTTTAGGAGTTAGTGTGATTACTAGTCTCACATTGGTCATTTTGGCTAGAGTGGAGTATATATCAAACATATCTAGTCCCTATATTTTGGTATACCCTTTTGCCACAATCTGCCTTATATCGTTCAATCAACCATCTCAGTGATGCTTGATTTCGTATGTCCATCTGCATCCTATTGGTTTTACACAAGGAGGGAGGTCAACTAGTTTCCATATACCAGTCCTCTTATCGGGTTTGGTTCCAACAATCAAACTTACTAGCCTCCGCATAAGACTTTAATTCAGTCTGTATAATGATAGACAAGGAAAAAATGACAGAGAGATTTGAGCATATTAGATAAAGACATTGGGACGAGATTATAACATTTAAAAAAACATCAC